>NC_092560.1:84413548-84713548 GCF_037038585.1 Patagioenas fasciata
TAAAAGATCAATAAACTCATTTTCAAGGCTTTTTTCCCCCAAAAAAGAGCTGGGATACAACCTCATGCGGCAGCTGCATTACTGCAAATAAGCGCAACGAGCAGCGGAGTTGTCTGAGAGCAGGAATTAGACCCGTCCAAAATGCAAAACCATGCAAGAAATGACACGTCTTGGGTGATATTTCACCAACATCACTGCTCTTGGGGCTTTGGGAAGTGATGCCACGGAGTAAAATTCATGTTTGGGGGATAAATAAAGATATAGAGACAAAAAACACCAACAGAGAATAATGTGAGTTGAAAGGTCCCTTTGTGCCTTGTTCACAACGTCATTTGGGTGGGCAGGGGATGTGGCGCCTTTCCTGGGGCTCTAAAATTAACCGAACGGCTCAAAAACCACCTCAAGAGGTAAAATTGCTTCTGTGCTTGTGTTAAGTGTTGGATTTCCCAGCTTATTATAGAGGATGAGTGTGTTTTGACACAAGAAATTTCTCTCCTTTCTGGGGCCCAGACGTGCAAATAGAACCACAGAATCGTTTGGGTCGGAAGGGACCTTCAATTGTCATCTGGTCCAACCCCCTGCAATGAGTAGGGACAGCTTCAAATACATTAGGTTGCTCAGATATTAAGTAGCTTCAATACAGCTTAACTTCAACATACTTAATATTCAATTTAATAGTTCAATTAACATTCAATAATACATAAAACGAGACACATAGGAAGAGAAAAGTGCTACTGAAAAGTTCCCCCGGCTTCAAAGACAAAACACACTTAACGCTAAACAGCGATTAACAGAAAAATTTGCTTTTCAACACAATATGTTCACTCCAATGCAAAGTTTTTCCATCTTGCAGTGAGTTCCTTACAAAAATCAACTCGTTACGCACCGCGGCCTAATTCTGGACATCACTTCTAACGCCATATAACAGAAGACGGGCTGTGTCGCCATCAAAGCCACCACACAAACCGCCCACGGGCAGCTCCGCAAAATCGCTATAAATTGCAGAACGTTTTTAATTATCGTGTATAATGATATGCAGATCTATATGAAAAGCTCAGTGTCGCACTCACCTTCGGGCTGCGTGGCCACCTTGACGGGTTGCGAGCTCTCGCCGGGTCCCCACTCATTGTTCGCCACCACGCGGAACGCGTACGTCTCCTCCGGCTTCAGGTTGCCCACGGTAAGCTGGAGCGTCCCCGATTGGGATGTGTTGACCGCCCGTTCCCTAGAAAAACACCCAAAAAAACCCCCAAACTTACCACAAAAATCCACTTTAACACCCCCAAACGCATCTTAAAGCATCACTTATTTATGCAATTCGTAGCCTGCAAGGTATGGTTACTTAGCAAACTTGAGGTCGGTTTGTCTGTAGGGTTTTGGTTTGATTTTTACTTTAAAAAACCTAATTCAAGTAATGGATCCCACTGGGCATGCTGTGAACGCTACAAAAAGCCTTGTATTTTAACACTTTATTGCACCGCCGTTCTTTGCCTTTCCTCATATAACAAAAATAAGGAAAACTGATGGGAAGAAACAGCCGTTTGATCAAGGAAAACATCTCGGCTATAGGAAGGGAGATGCATATTGGAGCGTTAATTAAAATAGGGTTTGGATCGCTCTGCAAATCCAGAATCTTTAAATCCAAATCTTTACGGTCTCTTCCAACTCAAACCATTCGGATTCTCCTCCACCATTTGCTCCCAGTGGCAAGCCCTGGGGTAACTGGTCAGCGGGGTCTCCTGGGCAGGGAGATGCACAGGACATGATCCTCCCATTGGGATAAAACCCATTTAATTATATGTTTCTTGGCGCTATAAGCACATGGAGCTATAGGGTATCATTGGTTTCTCTGCCTTGGGTCAGGCAAAGCTTGGCCTAGCACCAAAGCTCGGCCTAGCATCAAGCAATTCTCGGCCTAGCAGTAGCCTGGGCCTGCTCGTTGAGGAAGATACAAACCGAGATTCATTAATGTGGGATTATCTGGGAAAACCACAATCCCGAAACAGTAAAGCGGGGTCTAAATAGGATGAAATCAGTCATTCCATGGCCAATCTGCAACCGGAAAGAGGTAAAATGGCTTTTGTAACTGATTTCTTACGGGCGGTGCGTCTCGTTCCTCTCCTAAACGCCCTCGGAAGAGCTGACAACAACATTTCACGCTGCGGAAAAACAATCGTTTAAGGCAGAATCAAATAATGATGATGGGACATCAGTTGGAGTTGATGTTGGCAACTGGATCTTATTGTATATATCTGGTTTTTTAATGGCAACAAGACCACCTTTCAATCCCAAAAGGAGCAAGGGAAGAAAAAAGAGATGAAGCCATAGAAGAAAACTCCACTAAGATCTCGGTTTTAAGACTTCTCGGTGACACTGGGACCTGTGGTGATAAATACAACTCTGGAAAGGTGCTACGACTTGGAGCATTTTTTCAGTCTTCTCAGCCCTGAATTTGACGCGTCACGTCGTGGTCTTGGCCATTTGGAACCATCCTAGCATCTCATCTTCAATGTCACCTTCCATTGGCTCTCCATGGTGACACCAAATCTCCCAGGACACTTCTCGGAGCAAACCGGGAGTTGTACGACCACCCAAAGACGTGGGCGCCCTCAAGACGATGAACCCAACGAGCTCATCGTGGCTCAAGTTCATTCCTAGATTAATTAGCTCGAGTTGCACCCCGTGTTCTGGCGCTGGTTTCCAGTTTGGGAATAGGAGCTCTGGGCCATCCCCAGCCCACGCTGCAAAATCACAGAGGGGATTTTCTCCAGCTCTGTGACCTTCATGAAAGCCCTGAGAAAACCAAACCTTTCTACGTTTTATTTCCTATAACTTCATCTCAGATCTAGAGCATCTTCCAAATGCAACACCAGCGTCCCACCTCACAACGTGGTCAGATGCAGAAATAATCTAAAACCCCCCAAATATCCTCCATTTGGGCACTTTTCCATTTCGGGTTTTCCTTTTCGAAGCCATAAATTACAGTCTAAAAATAAAAAGACCTTGACTAAAGTCATCCACCTTCTTGTAAAACGAAGCCTTCGACATGTAATTTCCAGTGACTGAAGATCGTGTTACGTTCCGGTATCAGCACGGAAAAGAGATAATTACAGCTCCCATATATCTCTTAGGTGTGTAACAAATGCTTTTCTAATGTTTCCAACACCTAATTAGTTACTTGGAGCCAGACAAGTCGTGTTAATGCTCTTTGCTGTGAAATGAATCCGATTAATTTGAAAATGGATGGACTTTTACTGCCTTGAGTTCTTTTTTTTTATAGCCCCTTATCATTCTCCAGCAAAATAAGATCGAGTCCTTGATTAAAACAAGCAAAACTAATGTAAATAGATCAGCTGGGAACGATATTTATTTCATTTATTGGGAAAAATAGTTTCCTAAGCTAAAAAAGGATAGTTACAATCCAGGCCCCATTATTTAAACCCCTGTGACATTTCAAAGGTTGGAAGCCTCTATTTTGGGGGGTTGTGCCTCATCTAAAATGCCAAAAAGGAATATGTTACCTTATCAATATTTCCCGTTATTTATAAATAGAGTGAATTTTTAATCACCAATTAAATTTTAAAATCTAATCACAGCGATGTAAATTCTCGCCAGGCAGGCAGAATTCATTCAGACTCCGCGCAGGTAATTAAATGTGACCTGTGGTCGCATTCGAGGAGTTGTTTTTTCGGCTTAGAGATGGATGAGGAGTAAATCAGCCAAACCAAACAGTGTCTCTTGCTCTGGGGTGATTAATACGCTGCCACATAAATATCAAATGTCTGCGGGAACCTGAGAAGCAAATCCAACCGAGGGGACCAAGCGCGAGGCCGAGCGCAAACCCCGACATCAACGGCGGCTCCGAATTCGAACCTGGATCGAAATATCGAGGCGAGCCCGTCTTGCGACTCTAAATTTGGCAATTAAACGTTCATGATTGTTATGCCCTCTGTGTGCTTGTACACATCTCTACCCTCGAAGAGTGATCCCCATTCAAACGCAAGCATTATTTTTTACTGTTATATTCCGCTCTAGTTGAACAGAAAATAAGCACGAGCAAATGCATAGTAAGAGTTATGTATCTCCTAACAGATCCTATACATTAAACCCTTGATTTTTGCTCAGTTTTTCATCAACCGCTCCCTATAATCAGCAAATATCATCAAATATCTCACTTTTAAATCCAAACTCCCATCTCGACCAGAACCTTCCCTAAGTACAGGTGTATTGCTTGGCTGGTTATTTATTCCCCAACATATTTCAGGTCTGTTTTATCCTTTTGCTGAGAAACTCGTCTTTTCCCTTTAAGTGCTCTTTCCCATCGCCCTTTAGCAGCGGCGAAAGTGTTTGATCCGGCGCAGGACGCCAAGATGAAAAAGCATCTCCCATCTTGCTAGCAACGCAACGCTGGTACTAAATGTGACTCGATCCAGCTGTGTGGCAGCTCTGATGTTTTGAAAACAGCTCAAATTGCCACTTCATGGCTATAAAAGCAAGCTGGACCTTGTTGAAGATCAAGTTGAGAAGCTGTGAACGTCCAGGACATTCTGCCTGTGAGATGGTGATTGCGGCTCAATTAATTCACCTCTGCTGGCGATGCAAAGAAGGCTTGAGCCTGTGTCTTCAGAGGAAGATGAAAGATAAAACATGGAGCTAAACAATATATTTGATTGGCAAGGGATAGCAAAAGGAGATAAGATCCACAGACATCACTGTCAACGCAAACGGTCCTTCAATGTATGTGGTTCTTCAACGCAAACGGGTCTTGGATGCAAATGGTCCTTCAATGTAAATGGTTCAACGTAAATGGTTCTCCAATGCAAATAGTTCTTCGATGCAAACAGTGCTTCGATGCAAACGGTTCAATGCAAACGGTGCTTCAATGCCAATGGTTCAATGTAAACGGTGGTTCAACGCAAATGGTCCTTCAACACAAATGGTCCTTCAACACAAATGGTCCTTTATACCAAGACAATAACCACTGTTGTATAAACCTTGACATGGCATCTACAAAACGGCAACAAGAGGCATTTGTAGCGTCACGCTTACCATAGGGAGAAGAACACAAGGTTGAGAACCGCTTGCAACCTACTCGTGAAGACCTCAGGCTCTCTTAGGAGACCACAGTCTGTTGAGGCCTACCTGTTGACACCATCCCTGGAGAAGAAGACCGTGTACGTCTGGATGTTGCCTCTGGCTTCTGCGGGCGGGCGCCAGCTGACACGGACAAATCGGCTGGAGACCAAGACAGGGACCACATCTCGGGGGGCAGAGGGGAGGACACTGGAACTTGGGACAGCTGGAGGGGAAGGAGAGGAGTCAGTCAGAGAGGTGGTGGGAGGCGCCGCGGTGGTGGCGGCTGAGGTGTCACGGAACAAAGGGCCGAGGCGGCGTGGAAGAAGCGTGAATAAAATGACAGGGGATGAAAGAGAGAGAGAGAGAGAAAAAACACTAACAGTAAAATCACACCTTAAAACGCACCATCCTGAACCATCCTCTAAAGTGAACGCGCAAAACTCAAGTAGGTTACGTCCTTGGAAGACTTGTAAATTATTTCTTGTCGCAGTGATCGGTGTGATACGTCCCTTTGTTCACTTATTTCACAGGTTTTGTCTCTCGTGCTCCAAGCAGGAGGATTTAACCCCATAAACAAGCAACAACCTACTGCTCAAAACATGAAGCCAACAAACCGACCTGGTCTGAGAAGAGCAGAAACTGAGGCGCTTCAAGGTGCGATAATCATGTCAAAAGCGGAGAAAATGAAAAGGAAAAGGCAGCGAGACTGAATATTAACACTTTCTCACGTGGAAATGCGTTTGGTTTATGTGCAAAATCCAGAAATGCCTGAAGTGGTCAGATTAATTGCAGAACGTTTCAACTCAATAAACTCTTGAGAGAGTTTAACGGCTTCGTTGTTGCCCACCAAGTCAAGGTGAAAGCTGGCCCGTCAACATAAATGAAAACAATATTATGGATTTAACGCTACTTTAAGCGATCAGCTACCTCCTGATTTAACACACGCGTCTTCTGGAGCATCCACAATCACCAAACCCCCTCTCTGAAGGCCAAAATTACATAGAAGGTCCAATTTCATGGGCTATGCCAGTCCTAAAAAGCAGGGTTTCAATACAGGTAGCGAACCCAAAAACCATTTATTTGTTTCACTATTGCAAATCTTTTTTGGTAAATATGCATACGTTGTGAACGATATTAGTAGCATTAATTTCCTGTGAGATCATTAACAGCGTTCTATTATCTCAACAGCTTAAGCTTGATGTAAAACGCATGACGTTCACTGAATACTAACAGCATTTTCTTCTATTATCCCTAAACTATTATTGAAAGCCGTTAATATTGATATTATCGATAACAAATATTATTACCTCGTACTTACCGTGATCACTCCAAGGCCAAAGGGAATTAAGGGATTTCCCAGTGGCATTTCCAGACTAATGTGTTGAAAGAAAACATTAAGTCACCGTCTCCGCTCTTTTGGCTGCGAAGTTGCGATTCATTATTTGCACTTAGGCTGTGCTTAGCGTCCTTAGTCACGGGCCACCGATCTAAATAATGTGCAAACACGAGACTAACGTCTCATTCTGTGTACATTTATATTAGAGCGACGCTTTGTTTCACGATCGGAGTGAGCAGATTGGAGTTTCTGTTCTATTCTATATGTTGACTTGTGTATTATCAGCATAAGTATATTGCTGTCTTCTAATGAGAAGTACCAAGGGTGTGATTAGAAGAAAACACACAGACAACCCTACGAGGCTTCTACTCAACACACCATGGAGCCCGAAGAGCGACTCAAAGCACCAAATCTACCTTTAAACGTGCCGAAAACGCATCTAAAATCTGGAGGTGAATCCATCCCATGTTGGTGGGTGCAGCTGCGTGTCAACTTACGAAAAGAACGGCCAAAATATGATGTGAAAAGCAGCAAGATCAGGACGGAAGCTCTAGGCCGCTGTTTTCTTCCAGTAAACTCTATAGAGATATCACTGACAAAAGCAATTCCGGTTTTATTGTTGCTACCAGTGAATGGCAAACATATCGCGTACAATAGCATGATATAGCCAGACATATAACCCGAAATTATCTCGGCGAGGAACGTCTTAAATCCTTCAATGCGCCATCGGTTCAAGCATCTTCATCTGTCTGACAGGGGCTGATTTGAGCCTGATCTGGTTTATATTAACGCCTCGGAAAGTGCATTTTCCCTGCTCTCGTGAATAATCATCGAGTTCCGCGCCGAGAGCATCAAACTGATTCATTTTCCGCGTGTGGAAATGGCTCTACGACCAGAGAAGGTCCAAATATCGGCCCGAGAGGAACTGATGCTCACGTTTCCATTCGGGAAGCCAAACGGAGCGCCTCAAATTCAGAACCAAATCCCTTGGTATGCAGGATCCCCAATCAGCTGTGAGTTTTGGGACATTATTATTTCGCCAGTAGGACTTGTCCTTACGCTCCTAAAGCAAACTTGTTTATAAAATGTGCAAATATGCTTGATGTCCTGCTTATTTACAGCCTTCACGGGCAAAACGCAGCTATAAAACATGCGCGAGGCCAAATGTTGACGGGGTTTTCAAACGACTAAAGGCAAAATATCACGCGTGACGCTCCATTTCATCCCTGCTTCCCATGCACCCGCTCATGGGCTGTTAATATTGAAAAATAAGAGGAATATGAGACCTAATTCCAAGAGACCTACCCTTTAAATTGTGGCTTTAGAGGGCAGCAAAAGCTTCTGTGGGATATACAAGAGATGATAAATGAATTAAAAACCCACCCTGGTTATGATATCCTACAATGGATTTGGTATCAAGAAGCCATGGGTGCAAATCAAGGTAGAAAACATCTCATGTTCTCATTCGAGTGCTTACAGGGACTGCATATACCTGTATATACGCATATATACCTGTATATACGCATATATACCTGTACATACACATATATAGCTATATATGCACACACAGGCCTCAGCACAGTCTTTCTACCTCTATACAAAGAAATATATCCATTCTAAAAGATCCCGATAATCCGCATTGAGGATTAAGTCCGGAACCGAAAGAGGTGAGCTTGGCTTTTCCGCTTTTAAGCAATTAATACGGCGTTAATTACTCGTGCTTCATTCATAGAGAAAATAACATTAAATATGTGCTTATTGTCTGGTCTTGCTCCACTTGCTCAATCCAGTCTTTTGTTGCTCATGGAATTCAGTATTTCCCCCCACTCCCAGAACCTTTTTGACCCATTTTACACCTTTTGTAGAGCAAACTGTGAAAGTTATAAGTGAGAAAAACACCATTTCATTGCAGGAATACTCAAAAAACACTGTAGATTTAACACCTAGGGCCTAAAACCAAGGCGTTCCTCCAGGAAAATATCCCTAAAGATAGAGAGCAATTTTGGTGGATTCATTATTATGAAATATTAAAAATGGGAATTAAAAATAGATCTTAATTTACGTTTCTTTTATAAAAGAAAAATCAATATTAATGTATGTTAGGGAAGGCGATTGAACAACTCTACACAAAATGAATTTGGAGTGTAGAGCGTAATTTTACCTTGAATTCTCTCTCCCACAAATACGAATTTGCAGTTACATTAAATTCGGAACACATCGCTAATCGTTTCTAATTGAACAGACCATACCGAGACCCGCTGCGTTTTCACGGCGTTACTTTAACGCTGGAAGATTCATTTACTAATAGACAAATCGGGAATAACAAAGCAATCCACAAGGTTCCGCATTCCAGGTGCAGGTTGGGACAATAATCCGAGGCCTGTTTTCCTACAGATTGAGGAAAACAGCCAAAAATTGAGGGAAATAGCCAAAAATTAAGGGTTTGTGCCCCTAAACTGGAATGCGGCGCATGCTTTGGCGCAAGGCCTACCTGACCGGAGGCCCTACCGATGTTAAACCAGCCAGCACAGGCCTTGGGAGGGGAATGTGAGGAAAAACTACATTTCACACATATTTCATCTGAAATTTAATGATGAATTCATGCATTTTATCATCCGTCCTCCATGGTGCTTCTAAAACCCAACGCTAACACATGGTGGGAAGACGTTGGCAAGGAAAGGCCGGACATGGACCCACTGTGTTAAGTGATTAAATTGCTAAGAACTGGTGAAACGAAGAACCAAATGAACCACAATGTTTTGCTCTGATGATGAAATAATTGACGTTTGGTCTTGTTCCCAACAGCTGGGATCAAAGCAGATGTTCTATCAGATGAGCTTTATGGAGATACGCTATAGATGTCATTTACGGTCCCAAATAAGCATGGATTGGACAAGTTACTCACGATTTACGCTCAACCAAAATATTCTTCTCCACACAAGCAACTCCTGTTACCATTCCCAGGGCCCATTTGCAACGTTTGGCCTTTCCAGCTTCCATCCAGCTGATTAATCGCACAATATAGCGCCAAAGAGCGTTTCTCCGGGCGTTCTGCGCTCAAATCCACCCCCCAAACGCCGTTGGACGCGTTCCCATGCCTCAGGTTTACACGGAGGTATCAGGGCACATCACATCTGCTTCGGGATTTTCAACCCGTATGTAGCGATGCTAATTTAGCCAATAAAAGATCTGTCCGCGTTGCCGTACGTATTTCCACCCTTCTGGCTCGTCACGCGATAATTCGTTATTACTCGGTGCCATAATGATGTTCTTAAGAACAAGTCACGCAGTACTAATTGTTATTATGCCTCTTTTGGGATGTGATGAACCTCAATATCAATCACCTGAGTTTACGTGTGTCAACAACGCCTGGTTTAGCCTAACGAGGAATTCGCTCCCGACCCGGCGCCTGGCAGGATTAGGCCAAAAAAGCTTTGGAAACGGCACCGATGTCTCTGAAATGCAAAATCTCGGGGAGGTTTTGATAGTTCAACCCTACACGATAACAACCACAGGAAAAATGAGGCAAAGATGGTGGTTTCACTTCTTTTTGGAGTATCTGGTGTTACCTCATCTGGCAGCTACAACACCCACACACCCATCACTGCTGTGCCAGCACAGTCCCTACCCATTATTTTATGCTAAAAAGCCACCTATACGTGATATAAATTACCATAAAATCATTTCACTAAGTGCCATAAATCCAAAATATTTCTGTTTTCATACCTGAGCTCGTTCGGCCACTTCTCAGCCAGGCCAGTATATGCACCCACGTCTTGTTGCCTTCATCCCTGCGACCATCAGCTCTTCTGCTGATTTCCTCCCATTTAGAGACATCAATCAAGCAGCAGTTGAGTTTGTGTTCAGTATAGTTCAGAGATTTTACTTTATTCTGCATTTAATAGCAGTCGAGTCAAGACCTTTGAAGGCCTCGTTGGTCCTAAATGTTGGACTTGGGTGGCTTACGTGTTGCTGTGAATCTAACGCGAGGTAAAAACGATTTAGAGATGGGTCTTGATTGATGTCTCTAAACGGGAGGAAATGTTTAAAGTCCATAATCTCTCTCCATGAAAAGTCCACCTGACATCAGGGCACCCAAACCTCAACTGGGTGCTGCAAGCTCACGCTGTTTCGGACGCTCTAAGGAACACAGAGAAGGGGCTGAGGTTCGAAATCTTTGATCTTTACCTTTTCTAGAAGCATTTTCAATGGCCCAACTGATAATAACTAAAAATAAAGAGGATGGATGGCGAGAGGTGGCCAGATGGCACAACTCACGTCACCCTCTTTTCTTCAGCAGCAAAACCCGCTTTCGAGGACCAGCGCCTTAATAGCATATGAATAATCAGTGGAGGTGTCGCTGTTTAACAGCAAAAGGTTTTTGCTTTAACTTTGATTTTTAAGGAAGAAAAGCTTATCCATCAACCCATCCGCCCGCATTTTCCATCCCCGTAGGTGCCTTTTTGGCTGATTCCAAGCAAATTCCTCAAGAGATTAGGGAAATAAAGGAAGTTTAGCGACGACGCGGCGTCCCCATCGATCAAAAGGCTTCGACACGAACTCACCGACTCTTGAGCAGAACAATCGTTCCACAAAACGGCCAACAAAACGAGTAATTACGAGGATTCCCAACCTGCGAGAATTAGCGCCTTTAATTTATAATAAACCTATTAAAAGCTCGAAGGGAAATCGTGGAAAAAAGATGAGTCGGCGGAGATTTAAGTGCCTTGTCCCTTCTAAAAATTACCTCCCCAGGTTAGAAAACAGCCGTCGGATGGGTTGAATCCTAATTCTCAGACTATTATTAAGTGGGAAACGCTGACAAAACACAGTAATATTTCTCAGGGTAAGTTATTTCCTCGGATATTGGATTTAGAGATAAAAGCAAGAAAGCAGCAGAACTAATCTAGACATTAATGAAACTCCCCATTAGAAAACAGGGCTGGTATTTATAGCGGGGTGTAGCAATACTAAGAGTTTTGTTAACATTATCTACTTTGCCATAGACTCTAAAAATTATACATAATCGTGGGAGTTACAGTGGCATCTTAAAAATCTCTCTCCAATCACCTGTAATTTTCCATCTTTTTCTCACCTATTTGGCGGCGATTTTTCGGAGAACCACCCGCTATTGTGTGTTTTGCGAGGAGGATGTGGGGGATCTAATGAGAGGTCCCTTCCCCAGTCTTGTTGCTCTTCTCTGGACCCGCTCCAGCACTTCAAGCTCTTTCCTGAGCTGAGGGCCCAGAACTGAACACAACACTCCAGGTGTGGCCTCCCCAATGCAGAGCACAGGGGAAGGATCACTGCCCTTGTCCTGCTGACCACGCTGCTTTGGATACAGGACAGGACACCATTGGCCTTCTTGGCCACCTGGGCACACTGGTGGCTCCTGTTGAGCTTCCTGTCCATGAGTCCCCCCAGGTCCCTTTCTGCCTGACTGCTCTCCAGCCACTCTGTGCCAGCCTGGAGCGCTGCAGGGGGTTCTTGTGGCCAAAGTGCAGGACCCACCACTTGGCCTTGAACTTCAGCCCATTGGAATCCAGATCCCTGTGCAGAGCCCTCCTGCCTTCCAGCAGCTCCACACTCCCTCCCAACTTGGTGTCATCGACAAATTTGCTGCTGATGGTCTCAATCCCCTCATCTCAATCATCAGTGAAGATGTTAAACAGGACTGGAGCCAACCCTGACCCCTGGGGGACACCACTAGTGAGTGGAGAGCTGGATGCAGCCCCATTCACCAGCACTCTCTGGGCCCAAAGACCATCGGTTTACTTCCTATAGGAATCAAGATTTGATCTGGAAAGAATTCTACCGTGTGGAAAAAGCTATTTTGGTTCAAGTTACACATTATTGAAGAAAAATCCATGGAGAGAAGCACATAAAATCCCTTTTTACACCCAGTTCTCTATACAGAAAGTTTCCCATTTTTTAAAAAGCTCTAAGACAGATATGGTAAATATTTTCTGAATAATAAAAGCTATTTTATCCCTGTTTTCTTCTAAAAATTGGGGGGGGAGATGCTGAGATACCTGCCTTGTGCTGGAGAATTGAGCAGCTCTGACATGTTCTACTTTAAACTCTCCACAAAGGCCTTTTTGCTCTAAGCTGTAGCAACACAATTCTTATCAACTTTGACAAATATTAATACATAATTCAGATTTTTAGGGCCTTTTTTTTTTTTTCGCTGGAGGAAGCTGACAACGCCATCCTCTTCCCCCCGGCTTCGCTTCGAAACGGCGCTTTGAAATACAATAGCGTTTCTTAGCAGAAAGATTGGAGGACTAAAGGAAGCATCCTTCCTTTTGAAATCCTAAATGCAATTTTATTTTGAACTCTAACGCTAAAAATAATATATATATAGAAAAGAAAAAGAAAGCCGCTGTAGCTGGGGTTGCTGTTCCTCATTGTATAAACCAGATTTAAAGCGAGTTTATAACTGTCAGGGAGCTTTAAATAATTGAACAGCAAGACACAGCATGGGAGGGGGTGTTTTCTATTGTGTAATAACATCTCAGGATTCATTAGCCATAATAATAATGATGATGATTAGTCTTGCAAATTTTACGCTGTTTCCTTTGAAAATTACAAGACTGATTGTACGAGGAGCGAGGATTTAGAATAACACAGTTAATTTGCTTGGAGTTTATTACAGCAACTTTGTTACCGGGGCGAGTTGTCTTCTAACATGTAAAAGCAGAGAAAACCAAGTGTTTAATACAAATATTAAGACCTGACTTGTTTTGGCACCTCTTTGTCCTCAAGTCATGGGGTTCTCTGTGATCCGTGTTATTATTCCAAGCCTGACCGAGTGGTTTTTCCTGCGTCGGGAAGAAATTGGAGATAAAAGAGACAGAGACGCGGCGCCGCATTTGGATGAGTCCGAGACCTTTAGGGCTTTTTCAAGGAGAATCCAGCGGAAAAAACTCCAGCTCCACCATCCCCACCAAAACAGGTTGGGCCAACTCATTAGCTCTGCCATTGTTAACGACGAGCGGCCCTAACGGAGCGTTAGAACTGAAGAGACGTCAATGGAGAAGCGAAATAGCTCGAAACGTCCCTTTTGATTCATAGCGTGGAAGTTGAAACAAAGCAACGCAACAAGATGTGATTGAGTCGGTTCAAGAACCAGAAGGTTTTTCTATAGAGCTCTTTGTCGATGGGAAAATGGAACTAAATATTGCACATTCTTGAGCAAATACCGCGTTGGCTCAAACCCAAATTGGTACATTTTGTGTCACCGAAATCTCCGAGTGCTCCAAGTAACTCACAAGTTGTCTAAGATGTTTAATCTTGGCTTGAAAATTTAAAGTTCATTTGAAACTTCCACAATTTAAAATGGAAATTCCCCGGCTGAATGACTATGGAATAATGGAATTATTCACTTTAAGGACTAGAAAATCTGTCTCACTGTACTGGAAGCTCATGAGAACAAGGGCGATGAGCACACAACGGCCATCACCTGCTCCATCCAACATCGCTCCTGAGAAGGAGCCGCATCCATCGTTTTCTGGCAAAGAAAACTGGAGTTGTTTGCTCTGAAAATAAGACAGCTTAAGGCTTCCTTAAGATGGGAAAAAACACCTAATAACAAGAATAAATCCCATCCTGGTGGCTGTTACAAGCAGGTAGGAACATCTTGTTGGGCCCTGAGGAGGTTCCTACTGCTTGAGAAGTTAGCGCGGCTAAGAAACACAAAGTGGTGTCATGAGGGGAGATCGGAGCCTTCCTAAGCAGTCCCAGCTTATGGGTCTCCTTGTGGGAAGAGATCAAGATGACAAGGCCATCCAAAAGACTTGGAGATGTTTAAGAAAGAGACCTACGTGTCGGAATAACGGCTGCGAAGAGAATATAGTGCACGAGTTGCATTTTAGGAGACGTTCATGTGGTATCAACGGAGGTGTCTTGGTCAAGACTTAGTCCAGAACTTGGTGAGTAGACAACAGGGTGTCTACACACATCCTGTAGATCACTCCATTACCCAGCTCTTGATAACCGCTCACTTTGGCCTAAATGCTACTTTTCTCTGATAAATCCCCTCACGTCTATCCCATTTAGCCCCAAATAAACCAACTGCCTTCTTCTTCTAAATCTGTGAACGCGAGCAGAACGGCAATCGAGCCGCAGAAACCCATCGCTGTGGCCCGCGCTATCCCGGGCAATTTGAAGGCCCGAGTTATTCTACACGGGAGCGATTGCGCCGATCCGTATGTCAATGATCCGCTGAGACAACACCAGGCTGCTGCTCTTTTTGCAGCACGAAGAGCCGTTCGCTTCGCCTCTATGCTAAAAACTCCCTTTTTAAACTCATTTCCAAAGGATTTTTGCACCTCCTCGGCTGCCAACCCGCTCCGGCTTGTCCTATAGAAAAGCCACGGCAAGGAAATAGAATCATTTTAGGTTGCTTATATATGGAACTACCTTTCCATGCGAAGGCTGCTCACTTACGCCGGCTCTCTGGGGAGCGCATTATGTAGCTGGCAAACATTTGCTGTTCTCCCGCACGCAAACCGTCTTCTACGCAGCCCAAAACCAGGCGTTTTCACCTCATTTCCTTTCCGTTGGCACCGCTCCTACGCGGCGATGAGGGGGACGTTTGCATTAAAAGCGGCGATCGTTGGCGCCGAGACACGACACGCCAACTGGCGCTGCAAACGCATATTAAAAAAGCCATCGAATCCACAGGAAAAATCAACATATTATGGTTTGTGACGATCACAAAGGGACGCGGGACAACACTGACTGTATACTCACGGTGCGTTTTCTTATAGCGGCGCTGAAATATTGTCTGGTTCGCAAGAAAAATAACACCGCGTTGCGACGGGCCACAATGGCTTCAGGAGGTTGGGTTGGAACACTCAACGTACTCAAAGCAGAATAAATATATTACTATAGTATCTACAGCTGGTTATTCAAGGGGTTGAGAAGGTTGGGTTAACCCATCAAAGTCCTTGTTTGATGGGAGAGTTGCGTCCTACCCAAGACAGTGGCCATCGGCACATACACAACTTTAAGCCATATATCTTTAATAACTTATTAGGAAGAAGCTAAAGAGATAAGGCCTCTCCTAACTGCGTGGTGTTGGATTAATACACCTTCATTTCATTGCCTGCTGTCAATTCATTCTCACCAGGGAACGTGGCAACCAGGGCATTTAAAGGGAATTGTGGCATTTGTTGGCACTTGTGGCAAATCAAGGGGTGGAAAAGACGCCAAATTTAAGACACAACCCAACTCATAGTGAACTTCACCAAGTTCTCCTGAGGAAAAGATGTAATATAAAGTATTTGTTCCTCTTTCCTTCTGAATGGAAATACCACAGGAAGGAAACAAACTCATCGGCACGGCTACAGCTCCCTGGATTTATCCAACGTTCCCTAAAGGAAAAGCGAGTGCACATCTATACTATATATATATAACCTATATTCTAAAAACTCTATAATGCAGAAAGTGGTGTACTGGTTTAAGGAGTGGTTTGCATTACGCGAATCTTTTTGAATATATGAATTTGAAACTATCAAAGCTTTTGAAGGGGCAGCTCGTGAGCCCTTTGCATGCTAGAAATTCCACGTCCTGAGTGGTGCGACCGAGGAGCCTTGACGGGGATTTTCATCCCGGCCGAGCGCGGGTTTTATGCCAACAAAGTCTTTGGTGAAAGGAAAATACCCACTTTGGGTTTATCCAAGAGGGGTTGGAAAATGAGGAGGAGCGCGGCTGAAGTCCTAAAGCTGCCACGTCTAATGCTTGAAAAGCCGTTTCCGTCCCGTGCTCCGCTCTTGGGATGATCGAGCTGTAGGCTGGGGGGACCACTATGTGCTGAGTTGAAGCCAATTAATTTCATTCCCTAAAGAAACAAGAGCTGGCAAGAGTGACATTAAACAACATCGATTCTGGGGCACAAGGGCCTTGGAAACAAACAACGTGCCTTTGGATCCAGCATCCGTAATACATCCCCGGCACAGATGGATCGGAACCGGCCCAGCAGCGGACGCGGATCTTTCCCCGCTCCGGCAAAAAGACGCGCGGAGCGGTAAAAGCAAGAAAGAAATCAAAAGGAGCCATGCGGAGAGCACAACACAGCCCAGTGGTTTGAACAGAGATGAAAATGCTGGGGAAATACTCATGCGTAGCGGATGCTGAAGGGAAGCCAGGCTGTGACTAACATACTGGAAAAGTGGTTTCCTCGGCACGCAAATTCCGTCAAGGTTACAGAGCCCTTGCTCCTGGAAGGGAACAGCTGGCGCCAAACAGACTCGCAAACGCACTTTTTTGTCTTGCGTTTCAACCTTGCGCTGAACTTATTTATTTCAATGGTTGCCTTCTGTCGGCATCAGCGACAGCGCCTTCCCCTCTGTTGCTGAGATTTCCATAATAGACGAGTTTCCTACAACGGCATCTTCGCCGCCCTGTTTAAAACACTAATGGTCTAACACTTCATTTCACATGAGGGTCGCAGTCCTCGCTCTCACCGAACGTGTTCTGCCTCATCCCATACCCTGTTCAACCCAACACCAACTATGAATTGAGTTGTAACACAGGAGGAACAAAATAGACCTTTTAGCCGACCCCAAAGGCTCCTGTGAGAAGCAAACACCTTGCCCACTGTGGATTCTGCACCCAAATGTATGCATTTAATGCATTATCCCTCTTCTTCACAGCACTCACGGGGGATTCCTTTTCCAACGCGTTGTTTCTCCAGGGCAATTATTTCTTATTCCTCTTTATATATTATTTTGTGATTGTCTCTAGTTGTTTGAATAGGTTTAGTTCACTCAACTAAGTCATTCTGTGTGGCCATCTCCAACCCGCTTCCCTCCAATAATAAGACATCGATATTTATGTTCAGGTAAATGCATCAGGTCCAATGACAATCTCAATGCCATGGTCGACCTACCCGCCCAGGGCCAATTTCCAAACCAAGAGCCCATTTTTAATCCATTAAACACAGTACTGAGAGTTTGATGTGAAAAAGAACATGGGGCAGGTCCAGCCAAGCACCTTCCATGCATCAGAACCTACAACGTCCTTCCAATTGACCAACATGCGATCACCTCAAGAAAAGGGATCACGTTGGAGACATTATTTCCCATCGAGCCCCCTCTGCAGCTCTTATATCTCTTAATTGATTAATTATGAACTGACACCTGTGTCAAATTGCTTGACTTCACCCTACTCTTGCTACTATAAACCACATTGGTTAATACCTCCGGAAATTGCACCTACATGTGCGTTTTCTCCTGTCCCGCTTTCAACAATCCATCGTTACCTTTCTTAATCCCATGAACCCAGCCAATCATCTGAAGCATTTCCCACCTGATTATATATCTATTTCACCACAAAAATCCTCTTGCAATAAGTCGACAATTACACCGCCCTTTTTCCCAAGCGTTTTAACCCTTTCCTTTACACTTTTGCAATATTTCCATCTGTGTTTTTCTTACTTCCGCCGCTTCTTTGTGAAAGAAACCATCGGAAAGAACTATTTCCCACTCCATCATTCTGTCTTCTCTATTATACTCGGTGCGTGCTACACGTTAACTTGCTGAAACGCCTCCTGTCGCATATGTGACCAGAACAAGGCTGGTACAGACCCCAGAAATGTATATATTATATATATTGTTTTCCAGATTGACACAGAAGTAACTGGTGGGGATTCCTGACCTCGCTCTGCTGAATTCAGCAAGTACGGAGCATTCAATCAAGCAAATTTAGTGGAAAAAACCTCCCACCAATTACCTGGGATTCTTCGGAGCAAGAAATCCAGCGCAACGCTTGAGCTGAAAATACCGGGCTTAACGCTGGAGGAAATCAAATTCACACCGGCTTCTGCAGATCTTTAACGTAGTTGTTAACGTACACAGATATATAGTGCGCGTGCATGTTAACGACTGCACACACCAGATAAAGGAGGAAAACGTTTTGCTGTGCTCTTTTGGAACTGAGGGGCCACAACTGGACACAAGATTCCAGGTGTGGTCTCCCCAGGGCAGAGCAGAGGGGCAGGAGAACCTCTCTGACCTACTGACCACCCCCTTCTAACCCACCCCAGCTACCATTGGCCTTCCTGGCCACAAGGGCCCAATGCTGGCTCACGGTCATGGAGACTGTCAAACGCTTTACTCAAGTCAATGTAGACCGCATCCACCGCTTTGCCATCATCCATCCACCTCCACCCCAACCCAAAAGTTTCAGAGGGTAACACAACTCTATTCCTCGTGTTTAGTTGCTTCTAAAGTCCTCGTCTTGAAAGCTCCTCCACACCGCGCTTCTACCCTTGTTTTCTTGATGAGTTCCGCGGCGCGGGCCCCGTTGCCACGGCGACGCTCGGGATGCGGGAGTTAAGCGGAATCCTCCACCGGGGATGGATGAGGGAGTTTGAGCAAGGTCAGGTATTTACCGCTGAATACAAATCTGTCACGCCTAATAGATGAAGCTCTTTAGTTTCCGAGCTGCTCGGGCTGCTCCCGGCATCCAAGGAGAAAATAAAAAGACGCTCGAGCATGAATGCCAATCAGCTTGTGCAAGCAACAATGATGTATATACATGTGCCACGGCAGCTGTACCAGGCTTGGCCATGGTTGAAAGGAGAAATTAAATAGGTGTCAATAATTCTAGAAGGGGCAGGATCTAAATCCCCTGAATGCTAAATATATTTTAATAATATTGGACGGCGAAGCGGAGAAGTTATTAAGCCAGGGGGCTCCAGGGGCCTCGACCCGGAGTGCAATGACATGTTGGGGACGCGGCGGCAGAAAAGCGATGGGGACGCTCATCACTGTGTCTAAACCCAAAAATCACAGTAATCCATCGCCCCCAGGGATGCGGCCAAGAGCTCAGCCCAAAGCTTCACGGCCAAGGGAGTGAAATCACGGCAAACGCGGCCTTGTTCTGCGCAAACTGCCTCCTCCAAAGCAACGTGTTCAATCTGGGGCCGCCCAAAGCCAAGCGGGCTGAGCGCCGTTCGCTCCTCGGCTTTTCCGAGGACAAAAGCAGCTCCTTGCTTTGGGCAAACGTCCGTCACGGCACAAACTGATTCGTTTCCCTCCGTCCCGCGCTAATTATGAGCAAAAATCAGATTAAGCGACTAAACCTCCGGTTCAACCAAAGCCTGTTTAGAGGACCCCACTCCGACTGTATTTTTCTTGTTTATCTCCAGGTTCCAACATAAAGCCGGACCTTGCAAGCCAAAAGCAAAGGCTTAATGCGATTTCAGTCCCCAAAGGCACAGGATGACTACAGTAGTGCAAATATACCATATTACCCATGCAACGTTAATTTTTAGATGGCTTAAATTCCTCTGGCAAAGCTTGGCTTAGAGTTGGCGTTGTTAAACCTGCCTTCAACACGCAAGAAAAATACCTTAATTTGGGGCTATCGGCGGCTTGGTTTTGCTCATTTTTACGAGGGTGAGGCAATTACACACAAAGACAAAAATCGCAAAGCCGGCTCCGTAATAAAGCCTTGAAAATATAATAAGCCAGATATTAATATAATAAGCAACGTAGCAGTTGAAATCTAAGAGTTGTTTTAATTTTGAGCGACTTCCCATTAGAATAAATCAAGCCAGAAATGGGAATAATTCCTCCTGGTAGACCGGTTCTACGTGGTAATGAAACACACCTAGAAAATGGTGCATTTTTCATCCCCTGTTGTTATTTTCGGTTTGTTTTCTCACCTCTTGGGTGGATTTTACTTCTGCCCATCCAGTTGCCCTCGGGCAATCATCCCAATGGACTCGTGGTAGATGTTGGTCAAAAATCTGCTTCTAAACTTGCAAACTGTGTCTTCTCCGCCATCTGGTTTAGGGCCTAAAACCTCCACGTTGTTTGGGTCTTTCCCCTTTGATAATTGCCACGGTTTTCTCTCCGGTCCCTTCAATGACGGCGGCTCCAAAACTGGCGACCAAACTTCATCCCAAGGTTTGGTCAACGGCAACCGGAGGAAACAATTTCATTTATCTTGCAAACCGCGGTCACGGGTAATAGAAATTAAGGGTTTATTATAGCATAATGTGGCTTGAAAAACGATCAGATTTGATAGTCACGCTCGGAGCAAAGATTCTTCTACGTTACACATATGGGCTACGGGGAAAATAAGGGAATCTTCCCACCTACAAAAAGCATCTGTCCTCACCTCATTCTCAGGCTTTTCCCCCAATTCTTGTGCCTTCCCAGGGTTAACAGCTGCGACAGATGCTTCAATATTCTCCACTTGCTGTATTCAACGCAACACGTTTTAACTGACGACGACTGTGAGCAGCTGTTGGTACCTGAAGGATGGATACTCAGAACATCCTGCCAACTGTTTCTGGAATGGAATTGGTGGTATTTCTGAGCAGCTTGCACCAGAAATATAAGGTTTTGATGGTATTCCCTCCTTTCTCAATAGATGATGCTACACAAGAGGACAAAATAGTAATCCATCTATTTTAAGGCCAAAGGAGAGGAAGGGAAATGGTTCTTTTCCATCCTTTCTCTTTACAAAAGGGTCTTTTGTTTTGCAGGTCAAACTTGACTTTCCCACAGGTGCTTTAAAAGTTAAAGGAAAACACCTTTCAGCCCCAAAATCCACAGCGGGATTAGGATGGGAACGTGGGATTGAAGGCTCAAATCCCATCAGGTAGGAGACAGCGTCGCCACGCAATAGGAAAATAGAGTTATATTGGAGAATTTGAAGCAAGCAGACCCATGAGAAGCAGAGACCCTTCCATGGGAATAAAGATAATGCGATGAAATGGAAAGAAAAACATTAAACATGAAATGTGTTTGCTTCCAAATTGGTCACCGTATGGACAAGACGCATCCTGGTCAATGTCCAGCTCTGCAGGGCTTGTTCCACCCCATCAAACCCTCCAACCTTTGACGGTAGAGATGGAAACGGATCCCGATCTCCGCTCCCTCGGCACCAAGTTGTTGACTTGTGCAAATCTCTATTTGTGGTGCTGCAACTAAAGCTGCAAGCAGATGTGGGTGAGGCAAAAAGGACCATTAAATAATCCTCACCTCGCTTTTCCCTGCCGGAGGGGCCCGCAAGTTGAATTTTACAGCACCAATTTCGGTTCTCCAGGACAGTAAATGGTAAATTTTGACGGTTGCTCACCTTGGCCCTTTATTCCTTGGAGAATCGCGGTGTTTTCTGAGCAAATAACGGCTCTCGGTGCTTCCAAACCACCCCCCTCTCCAGCCTAATCATCCGCAAGGAACAGCACGGCGAGAACGCTGCTGAATATCAATAGGAGGAAAGCGCATTATAATTACAAATCTGAGTATCCGACGGACGGCTCGAAAGCCTGAAATGATGGGCTGCCACCTCATCCCACCCCAGCCACCGATTACAATTACACCTCGCCCAGGCCCCCGCGCCAGCCCCGTGAAACATGAACCGGTCTGCGGATTCGCCTCCTCGACTTCCAACAACTAAATAATTCATGTTGAAACACGGGGTGGGAAATGATTCCTAAAGGGCAATGGGGGGAATGGGAGAGAAGGAAGGGATGGAGGAGAATAGAGAATTCCCCCGTCGCTCAGATAAGACATTTGCATTCCTAGAAGAAACGTGGCTGATCCTCCCTTGGGAGTTTGCACAAGGCGTTTTCTTCTTAATTATTATTTTTCCCCCTTATCGCTCTCTGATGCCAATGATACAAATAAATGTATAAACAGGAGGAAGCCCTCATAGCTCCGAAGCAACCTCAGAAGCAAAAGAAAGAAGGGAAAGAAAATCAAATCATTATATTCACCCCCAAGTCTGTGCTTGGTGGTGTCAAAAGGCACGAGCGCCACTTTGATCTTGACATGAGACTTTCTGCTCCTAAACTCGAAACCGAGCTTGCGCCGCATAATCAATTTGTGGGCTCATTACATAAATCCATATTAAAACTGTTTAGTCTATAGTGAACACCACCCCAAGGATACTCAGGGTGAATTAAATGGGTTTTATTCCAGGTTTGCGCCCCCTCTTTTTAACTCTTTCCCAGACGCGTCTTTGGCAACACTGAAAAATCACCTTTTTGCACGTAAATGTACGCGGGGATGGGCAAACCGTTGTGTTTTGCACCTGCAAAAGGGGGAAAATCAATGACGACGAGAGGGGTTCACTGATAAATTAAGGGTTTGATGGCTGGCGAGGCCGGAAGCTGGAACACCCAGTTGAACGTGGTCAGGAGGACGTGAGGCCTATGGAGGTGAACACGGTCAGGAGGCCATGAGGCCTACAGAGGTGACCAAATCTTAAGTAATTTCAATTCCTTGCCAATGTTCGGATACAGAACATACAAAACCACCTCATGCTTTTTAATGGAGTTATTTTAATTTTGAGAGGCAAATATTATTGAACTGATGCGATCGGTCGGCATCTCAGTGAGTTACTGGGACATTGGTGGTAAGAACCTTGTCACACTAACAATTCAGGCCCTGGTCTGTCTGTCTTTACTTTTCCCCCAAGTTCTTCCTCAGAAGGGGTTTAAGGAACAAAGTCGGAGCCATTTTACAACTTACTCCTAAATTACTAAAACTCAGCCTACAGATATTTCCCTGGAAACAAGGGCAGAAGGATCTCGGCCTACGGTCAACGCTCAGAGCCTACACGACCATCCAAGAATGACCATAATGTCTCCAAAACTTGTCCCATCACCTCTCCTGATAGAAAATCCCCTTCCACCGGTGTCGGCGGAGTCAATTTTCCCATTATATTCCGTTATCTACCTTAAACTCATATTATTACTCTTTTCTGTCTGTTTTTCAAATGATCCTAAATCTATTTTAACCCATTGCTCTGCTGTTGACTGCTGAGGGCACGAGAAGTCGCCAGGTGCCTCAGTTTCCCCCAAGAGCTCCTGATTCACCTGGATTTCTCTCCCTGGTTGTGCAGATCTGCACCCAAACCCCCTGAGCACCACACGGGGCCTGTTCACACACCTCATTGTGGGCACTTTAGTGGTGCCAAGAGAGACGCTCAACCCAAAACCCAAGAGAGACACCCAACGAAAACCTGAGAGAGATGCCCAACCAAAGCCTGAGAGAAACATCCAACCCAAAACCTGAGAGATACACCCAAGTCAAAACACAAGAGGGACGCTCAACTCAAAATCCAAGAGAGATGCTCAACACAAAACCCGAAAGAGACACCCAATCAAAACCCAAGAGAGACGGCTCAACACAAAACCCAAGAGAGACGCTCAACCAAAATCCAAGAGAGACGGCTCAACCCAAAACCCAAGAGAGACGCCCAATGGAAAATCCAAGAGAGACGGCTCAACCCAAAACCCAAGAGAGACGCCCAACCAAAACCCAAGAGAGACACTCAACCCAAAACCCAAGAGAGACGCCCAACCCAAAACCTAAGAGAGATGCCCAACCAAAACCCAAAAGAGACACCCAACCCAAAACCCAAGAGAGACGCCCAACCCAAACCCCAAGAGAGACGCCCAACCCAAAACACGAGGCCAAGGCAGTGATGTCTCCTACATCACGCAGGGATGGAGACCATCCAGGTCCAAGTGCTTCCTACCTCAGACTTGTAAAATCCACAAGAACGCCCTCCTACTTAGGCCAGGACTATTTTTAAACCATTACAGCTCTTACAGAACAAAGCCAGAATCTACGACAGCCCAAAGTTTCGAGTAATGTCCAACGGGAAGCAGAACCAGATGTGATCTCAGGAACCCAACTAATCCTTCCCTACACCCCATGGTTATAAAATATCCCTGTTATTCCTTGTTCTTAACAACCAACAAAGATGGAAGCTCCGAAAATCTTCCATGTTCCTTGGAGTACGTCTAACTATCAAAATATTCCGCTGATTTTGCATTTTTGCATAGACCTGTGATAAATCCCCACTAAGGTGTCATAATATTATGGCAAAGACCACCGTAAAAGCATAAACCCCAAAATTATTCTTCTTATTATCATGATTATTACTGCTTATGCAGCACAATAAATGGGAACAGTTGTGCATACCAAAAGAACGATATAAATCTCTTGTTTCAACACAAAACTTCCTCATCGCTACTCTGTGACTGGTTTAGCAATTGTTAAGAATATTCAAAATGCTCAAAATCATGGGGTTTAGTTTGGATTAATTTTAAAGCTAAGCATAAGCAAGATTAACGCGCATGGGTTGGCTTTCCAACCGGCCTAAAATCTGAAGTTTTAACGCCAGTATTAGCTCAGTTTCTTAGCACTGAGATGGATTTGCCGCCCCTGGTTGGACACGCGATCCCTTCTTCAATGATCGCTAATAATTACTCTATCGTCTACCCAATTTGATTATTTCGGGGCTCTCTTTATCTCTTCTTCCACCTGCTAGAATAGAACAACCGGTGAATATCTGAGGGATGGATCTGCCAGAAGCCACCGGCGTAAAGCAAATAACTGTCTGTGAGTCCTTTATGGGAAGATTTTCCTTCAGGATCCCCGCTGTGTTGGAATCCGCGAATGTACTTTGATTTATTGACTAACGCGCCTGTTGCAGCCCATCCACCATCACTTATTTTACTCCAGTCCGTAACGTACTCTTCAGCACCGTGCTCTCCGCTCATAATCTTGGCTAAATAAACCAGGTATTTTCTATTTCTCAGGGAGCTCGTTGGGTTTTTAGAGCCGAAGCGACACACATGGACATAGTTTGGAGCATCCTCTGGCCACATCTGGAACACTAAAAGTGGGAGCGATTATCTACGCGAGCTCCCGGCCCCCTCGGCTTTCACTCCTCATTTCGCTATTGTCTAATTCTCATTTAACATCGCGGCCTTGACAAGGGGTAGATTTGGTCTCAATCTCAGCCCATTTATACTGAATTTAATGCCAATTTGTGTGCGGCTGTTCCAGGTCTCACAGTTAAAGATGGAAATCTACACGTCCGTGTAACAACGATCAGGTTGATTATACCTTTTTATCTTAATAAAACCTCCAGAATTCCCCAACAGAACACACACAACGTGTGTAGCCCGCTGCATGTCCCAAATTATTTGCAATAAAACAAGCAAAATCTGCTTTAGGCATCATAAAATAAATAAAAGTGAATATTTTACCCTGATGTAGAGTTTGGGGTAGAAATCCCTGTTCGGATAAAATCATTATCAATTAAATAAGGGGTTTATTTGACCCTGGAGGCTTAGAAAAGCCTTCGATGTGTCTCCATTTACGCCCCTTCCACCTTAAAGGCTCCAGAGAGGGATGATAGATATTAATGAGTATATTGAAACTTCCTTGGGCTCTGATACAAACACATGTTGATCGCGGCCACGCAAAATCGAAGCCGAGGGGCCGACGTTCCCCCCGCCGCTTCATTTGTATTTCGAGCTGCCTTCTGCACCATCTGTGCCCTCCCTTCATCTCCGAGGAACCGCAGCGGCATTGTCTGAAGATCTGATTAAATAGCCAGCAACAAAGTCATCCATCACTTACAAAGGGAAAGGGAGACGGTTTACAATGGCGTCCCGCAGCTCTTGAGGATCTTTTCTTCCCATTTGTTTCTATTTTAATTTTAATCCAACGCCAAACACAATAAACGTTGACGCGGAGCGGAAAATTTCCTGACAATTCGGGAGCAGCGCTGAGTTATCCCGGTGCCAGTTGTAAATATCATCCCAGCGCATGAAATGAATATGAGATTGAGGTGGTTTTGTGCTGGGGAAATCTTGTTTGTAAGCGTCATCTCAAATTCACCTTTAGCCCTAAGGGGAAATAACCTCTTTGTCACCTCCGGTGGCCACGCGGAGGGAAACGCTCACCTGGTAAAGCCAGCAAAGTGAAGACGCGACTGAATATCTGCTTTTTGATCCCCAAACCCAATCGCCAGCCTCGTTTAGGTAATTAGCCATGCAGAGGAGGGAGCCCAGGCTGATGGGTCACCCTAACAGGAGAAAGGTAGTAGTAATAATAATAATAATACTACTAACAATAACAACAACGATGATGATAATGATGATGATGACGACGATGACAACAATGACAATGATGACGATGACAATGACGATGACAATGACGATTATGACAATGATGATGACGACGACGATGTTGACAATGACATGACGATGACAATGACAATGATGATGACGATGATGACAATAATGATGATGACAATGACAATGATGACGACGATGATGACAATGATGATGATGACAATGACGACGTTGATGACAACGACAATGACGATGACAATGACGACAATGATGACAATGATGATGATGCTGACAATGACAATGACGATGACAATGACAATGATGATGACAATGACAATGACGATGACGACGATGACAATGATGACGATGACAATGATGACAATGACAATGACGACGATGACAATGACAATGACGACGATGACACTGACAATGACGATGACAATGACGATGACAATGACGACGATGATGACAATGGCAACGATGATGACAATGACAACTACGATGATGACAACAATTACAATGATGATGATGATGACAACAATGATGACGATGACAATTACAATGATGATGAAGACGACAACAACGATGATGACAACGACGATGTTGACAATGACAATTACAATGATGATGACAATGACGACGATGATGACAATTACAATGATGATAACGATGATGACAACTCTACGCACGTCACATTTCTCCTCCATTAACCCCTCCCAGATCTCCCGCTAGGCTGCGCAGTTTCACGGCGTTTCATTCCCCGTGAAAGAGGGAGAACATCAAGAGAAATGGCTTATAAAGAAGATACTGAATCCCAAAGGAGAAGAAGGGGAAGGTGAGTTTAGAAGATGTGCAAAATCCACGTTCATTTGGGACCGAAACAGAGAACAGAGGACAAAACTCACCCCTGTTCCCATCTCAATGCATGGAGAGGACCATATTCATCCTTAGTTCTTGATTTCCAGCAGGGTAGATTTTTGGCAAAGCTTCAAAACTGATATTCCACAGAAGCTTTTCCAAGAAATTCTACGGCACACGCTATCAGGTTGGACTATTTGGGGGCTCCCGAGTTTCTGCTCTTCCCAACCCAAATCGAGCCCGACCAACGCTTCAGAGCATTCTGTTCTCATAATCCACACGAGGCAGCAAGTGTAACCCGCAGGTCATTAATCATTTACAACCCAGAGGCTTGGAAAGGCTTTTATCCCTATTTTACACACCGTCCAGCTGAAGATGAAGACATCTTTCTCTTACTTAAAACCCCATCAAGCAGTAAACACCCACGCCGCCGCACAGCGCGGGTCGTAAAACCAAACACCTATTAATTTTGGAGCAAAACCCATCCTTCCGGCACGTAGACATAAACCTGATGGCAACAGTTGGCTGCACTTGCTAACCCACCGACAAACGGTTCTTTCTTTTTAGTCCTCTTCCCCCGAGACAAATATTCTACGACAGGTTAATATAGAATTATCTACTGCTTCTCGACTACTTTGCTCCATCACCTCCCTCATTTATGATCAACTTTTGTTATTTTTAGCAAGATTAAACCCACCGTAGAGAGAAAGACGTTGGCCTTGCCTTTTTACGCAGGTTTACTCTGAGTGATTTCTAGGACAAGGCCAAAATTTGGATTTGTGAGTGAATAACATGCTGTTAACTCCAGCCAGCTGGATAAGTAAGAGGGAGTAAAGACTAGTAGCTGCTCATTTGGGATTTTTATGTTAATAGCATTAATTACATCTCTAATTCTCCATGCCCTTTGCATCTTACCCGGCTCCGGGATGATTAGCTGTGCGCTGGCCTGTGCGTTTCCAGCTTCATTTTCAGCTACGCATTGATAAAAACCTTCATCTGACTTTACCAAGCCCAGAATCCGTAAGTTGCTGCCACCCTAGAGAGAACAGAAAAGAAAAAGCAAGGAAACGGAGAGAATTAATTAGAAAAACCCCGGCCAAAGCGAATGTGGATTAGAAAACCGTGGCGGAAGAGCTATATTGTGAAATGTGGGTCGTTCTATGGAATCTCAGTTCCAGGTCACATAGTCCTGGTCCTCGGAGGCCTCGAACCACAGGCCTTTTCATCAGGGGTCTCTTGATATCGTGTGGTCTCTGTGGTTTATTTTGATTTTATTATTTTATTTTATTTAAATTTAATTTAAATAAATTTACGGCCCAAGGGCGAATCCACCTCCTCGCGCAGGGTTCGTTCCTATTGTATACGGCAGAATAACTCCACCCTGCGTGAAAACCACATTGAAACATCCTTTTCATGGCTGGTAATTAAAAGCCATGATCATAATCAATATTATTTGTTAGCAAGAGAAAAAATGAGGCGGTGCTGAATGAAACCGCGTCTTGGTCAAAGCCACATTTTGTGGTCTCGTGCCGTTTCAGCTACAAGAGGATTAAGACGTCACTTTGGGGTAGGGACCATAACAACCCTCTTGGAAAACTGATAATTCTGGCAAATAACCCCTGTATTTTTAACTCACGGTGACCAAGTGCTACTATTAAAAGCAAAACAAGAGGCATTCTAATGAGCGAAAGGCAGCTAATTACCACGATCTGAAAATAATCGCTGGGGATGACGACTTCACCGTTCTTGATCCACTCGACCGTAGGAAGCGGCTTCCCCGCCACGGCGCATTCCAACTCGATGTCCGTGCTCTCGTAGGCGTAAAGATTGGCCGGGCGAACCAAAAACCACGGGGGAACTGCAAAAAGAGGGTCTAAATTAAGGTAAATCGTTTCGATAAGGCTGAGGTATATTAGACATCAACAGAATACAGATCTGTAAGTCAAATGATTCTCTTCAACCCTGAGCTTATTAAAAAGTGCATCCGTAAACCTTCTCGTTGACTCCGACACATCCAGGTACAAGAAACCCCCTGATAAATGATCCAGAATGAGAAATACTTCGAGTAGATCCATTTTCACACAACCAAGGACTTTTGACGGGGTTTGTAGATCATCAATAACCAGGGAATCTGGCCCTAGCGATGGAAGACGAAATCAATGGAATTATCTTTGCCGCAAATGGATTCTTACACAGCCACCAATTATCTGTTGCCTTGTATTACGCTAATGGGTTCACACTTTCGCAGGCCGCTATATGATATGCTAATTTAATTTCATTTCGGAATTATCCTAATACGAGGGTGATGGAAATGAGCAATTGGAGGAAAACTGTTAATAACATATTCCTAATGAGCCCCCCTCGCGTTTTGCTGAGAAGCACAAGAACCTACAGACATTTTCTCACATTTTGGGGGGAACAATAATCATTCTTTTTAATATCTATAGTTCCAGAATAGATGAATTTTTACCCATCAGCCACAACCTATCAATTACTTTTCCTGTCCAGTGTCAATAATTTCATGATTTAGAACAATTCCTGTTATATAATACTCAATATATTACTGTGGCTTTTTTACATATCAAACCATAAAGTCTCATTGCGGCTGGAGAACGTAAAGAATTCGCAACACATGAACACGTGGTGTAAGCAACCAAACCCATAAGAACAGCATAGCAGACATATAGATAAAATTATCGTCTTCGAGGTTCGCATTTTATCATCTTAAAACTCTTTATTTTGGGTCTTACTGACAATAGTTTCCAGCTTTGGGAAGAAATAAAGACTCCTAGAGCTCGTCACCTCTTGGATCGCGCCCAATGAGCGGAAGCACTTTGGAGGCAAACTTCATTTTATTTAAAATCTGTATATTGTGCATAAAACCAAGCAGATCAAAGCAAGCCAGCAAAGTTTTTAAATCAGCGTTTTCTTCATTTTTTGCCATTTTTTCTGCTTTTCAGCTAAATTAGCTGAACCTACAGAAGCATTTGGGCCCCTCCAGCGTTGCTCCCGTGCCCCATCTTCCCCGTTCCCCTCTCGGATTGATCCCCATTTATCATATTCTTAATAATTTACCATCCCCAGAAGCTCCTGGTCCAGTTCCCATCAAACCCAACGTGTGTAAATTCAAACTGATGAGCTGTCCTCATTAACTTGGCTGCCTAATTTCCTATCCAAAAGGTTTCGTTGCGTGCGGCGTTTGGATGGGCGACGTTCCCGACAGGAGGGGGATTGGACTCACTGCAATTTACACAACCCCCCGGTATCCACGTACTTTATAAACTGCATAATTTCGCAGAGCTCTGGCAAAATCACAGCCTCCTCAATCTTCATTAGGGTGGTTTATTCCCATATCACCACGGGCCTGCGATTAATTTATAGACTTGTAATTCACACATTCATTTTGTCTGACGTCCCTACTCCAGAATCCTGATCCCTCCACAACTGTTGCTCTTTTTACCCCATTTCTGGCATTTTTCTAGCCACCTTGATACTCTTTTATAGTTGATATTCAATATATGCCTGAGTGTTGAGTCTCATATAAAATCGACGTATTTAACAATTAAAACGCGCTCGCCAACACCTTCCCTATAACGGGGTAAAGGGTGTCCTGTATATTTCCTAAGGACACCATTAAAGCGAGTAATTTGCCTAATTACTTAAGTGGAAACGATGCAGTTTTTAAGACACAACAAGGACGTTACACCCTAAAAAATCCAGTTGCAACACCTTGAGACTGGAAATAGCTTTGCACGTCTATATATAAAATGTCAAGCGCTATAAATATCCACCCTATAAATATTTGATGTATCAATATATGTCAAGTGCTGCTCTCTGGGTGTTTCTTTCCCTCGGTACTGAATATTTTAAAGGTTCGCAGATGTGAGGAAGGCCGGGGGGGGTGGGTTGCAAAGGAAATCAAAATATATGTTGTCTGCATGTTCCTTCTACTTAAATTGGTTTGAACAAATTACAGACCCTTTTTTCCCCAAAAAATTTCACAGATTTATATATATAGATTTATATAGAAGCGATTTTGCAGCGGTAGTAAATGCACTATAGTAAATGCACTTGGGGGGTACCAAAGGTGTCATCGCTACACGGTACCACCGGCTCCAAAAGCCAAATTCAGAGGAGAGGGGCAGGAGAACCTCTCTGACCTACTGACCACCCCTTCTAACCCATCCCAGGTCCCATTGGCCTTCCTGGCCACAAGGGCCCAGTGCTGGCTCATGCTCACCCTGCTGGCCCCAGGACCCCCAGCCCCCTTTTCACTGCTCTGAAGAGGAAAAACGCTTCGCTTTAAGCAAAAGCACATTTGAAAGTCCTACTTAATATGTTTAATCCTGCAAAGATCCCGCTCCACCCCCGGTGCGGCCTTCTAAACCTTTCCAAACCGTGGATTCTGCGACGCCGTGCAAAGCGATTTGGGGCTGGGCCTCCAACGTCGGCTTCGAACAAACATCGTTTTTCCCTTTCAGGCCCACGGCGGCTGCATTGATTGCCCAAAATGTCAAAGATTGGTTGTAATGAGCATCGCGCGGGCGTGAGGTCTAATGAGCCGCTCACCGGCACACGCGGGTGGTTTTGAGGGCCGCGTGTTGGGGCGACCTCCCCACGGTTAGAAATAGCGGTTGATCTTGCGACAAGAGCCGATGGTTTTAACGTGGGAGAAGTGTCAGCGTTTCCTAATGCAAAGTGGCTTCTCTTTGCATGTTTGAATACGGAATGTGTTTCACCCGAGCCCGGAATGATAAATCCTGTCGGCGAGTGCCCGACCCTGTCAGCCGGCGGAATGGGAAGAATTTCAAACGCATGTACTTCAAGGGTGGCTTTGTCATCTCCGAGATTTAAATCTTTTACAAAATCAAATATCCCTTGTGATTTTTAATTCTAACTTGCGCAAATCAGGGATTTCAAATAAAATTATAGAGAATGAATCACAGAATCCCAGAACGTCAGGGGTTGAAGGGACCTGGAAAGCTCATCCAGTGCAATCCCCCCATGGAGCAGGAACACCCAGCTGAGGTTCCACAGGAAGGGGTCCAGGCGGGTTTGAATGTCTGCAGAGAAGGAGACTCCATAACCTCCCTGGGCAGCCTGGGCCAGGCTCTGACACCCTCACCCCAAACAAGTTTCTTCTCATCTTTCAGTGGAACCTCTTGTGTTCCAGTTTGTACCCATTGCCCCTTGACCTATCACTGGTTGTCACCCAGAAGAGCCTGGCTCCATCCTCCTGACACTGCCCCTTTCCATATTGATCCCCAGGAATGAGTCACCCCTCAGTGTCCTCTTGTCCAGCTCCAGAGCCCCAGCTCCCTCAGCCTTTCCTCACACGGGAGATGCTCCACTCCCTTCAGCATCTTGGTGGCTGCGCTGGACTCTCTCCAGCAGTTCCCTGTCCTTCTGGAGCTGAGGGGCCACAACTGGACACAAGATTCCAGGTGTGGTCTCCCCAGGGCAGAGCAGAGGGGCAGGAGAACCTCTCTGACCTACTGACCACCCCCTTCTAACCCACCCCAGGTCCCATTGGCCTTCCTGGCCACAAGGGCCCAGTGCTGGCTCATGCTCACCCTGCTGGCCCCAGGACCCCCAGCTCCCTTTTCACTGCTCTCCAACAGCTCATTCCCCAACTTACACTGGAACCTGGGGTTGTTCCTGCCCACATTCAAGACTCTACACTTGCCCTTGTTCTATTCCATCACATTTTCCCACCCAACTCTCCAGCCTGTCCAGGTCTCTGGATGGCAGCACAATGCGCCGGGTTGTAGCGTGAGTCAGCTCAATCGAACTCAAAGCCAAGGGAGCTCCTCCAGATTTAAAAATTAAACCTGGATTTTTATATTCACGTATTTTTTTATATCTCTACATGTATTTACTACTCTCCCTTATTATATACAGTAACTCAGGAACTGTATTATCGCCAGAGAAAAGAACTCTGAACGGTGTTACGACCCTTTGGAAAGTGCATGAGGCGTAAAAAGCTGAAACTCTACTAACGTGTCCTTAAAAAATAATAGATTAAAATAACGATATCTTTATCTCTTCCCACAGCTCTGTATCATTTTAGGCTCGGCTCTGCGCCTGCCAGACAATGTGATCTCAATATATCTCGCCTCAAACCAGCCTTGAAGAACGCCAAGAAAAATGAAGCTGTTATTCCATGGAAAACTTCATTCTTCACCTAAACAAAGGTAGAACTTGGCGGCTTTAATGATTGAGATTATTTTCGTGCTTTAGTTCTCAATGCGAAGGTCAACTAAGAACTCCACAACAGTATAAGATCATAGTTGCCAAGAAAAGAGAGCTGAGCACCCAAAAATTCAACTTCCAAACGTATGCGTATAGTAAAATACCACGAGTTGAGCAGAGAGGGGGGAAAAATGCACTGAGTGCATTGCTAACAAGCTTAAGGAACAATTCAACCCCAGTTCTATAAATAACAAAGATTCTCTAGAATTCCATCCCAAAACAACGGTGAAAAGCAAAGTTTAACTTTGCCCCCTTTTCTCTTTGTTTCACGTGCCTTTTCCCTCAAAATTACCTTTAAAAGCTTGCTAATAAATGTTCTTTTCATGCAACGCCCCGATACGCGACAGCCCAGGAAGAGAAAATAAGGTCACCGATATTTGTCAATTTATAACTACCTATAGATTTTATTTTATTGCTGCCTTTATGACTTATAGCAGAGCCAACGGTTATTGACCACGTCCCATCCGCCCCGGGAACAAACGAGCGTTTCATAATTGCGTATTGGGTCAAACTTGATCTTTCCGTGCGTTAACGTTGGTTCTGTCAAATCCGCGATAATAGGAACACATGCATCACGCAACAGCCTTTCCGAGGGCTAAAAGAATAGAATGTAAAGCCGCAAACACTTCCCGACGTCTCAGAAGGTCCTGCTTGGTGGGTTTTCCTTCTTTCCCATCACCAAGATACCAAGATGCACCAAAATGACTCGACAAGGCGCGATGGGGCTCCGTAATTGCAACGAGAACGCTTTGCATTCGGGGATCTCCAAGCAATTTGTAGACGTTAAATAATTCACGAGCGTTTTACAGCTAGATACACACACGCCGCGTAAATGACTTGCTCAAGGTCATGTAACGTATCGGTGACAGATAATTAAAAGCCAGTGTAATTAATAGACGTCCCCGCGAGATTTCTGGCGATATAAGACTCCCGTCCCTCTCCAGTCGGATGAAAAAGCCGCCTCATGGTGGGATGGATTTCCCTGGTTCATTTGGGGACTTCTCCTCCGAAAATCCTTTCCGGGATCCGCACGTTGTGGCCGCCATCGCGGTGACGAAGTCGCGGGACCTTGTTTGCTACATCAGCCCCACGTTGGGCACCGCGGCTCGTTTGTGAGCGGGTGGGTTAACGAGCCAGCGCCCCTCGTTGAAGGTTAAAAGCAACCGCTATAACCTCATCAACAAGAAAATTGGAAAGGTTGAAAACAGATAAACCACAGCGCAAGCCAGAGGAACGCTCGGTGAGTTTATTACCCTCTCGTGATCTCTAATGAAGGCTTTTTTGTTGCTGTTATCCACAATTTCACTCTTTTTTGGTGATGGGGAGGGATATTTTGTGGCTTTATCTGTGAGGAAGGAGCAGGGGGTTACTCCTAAAAGGTGCCTTTAGAAACTTAACCCAGCCGATGCTTTTAATTCAGTAGGAAAATGACAATAAGAGCCCCAAGAGTCGTAGGTTACGCACAATATCTCATTAGATCCATCCAGAGACTCCACCAGGTCCACACGTGGGTAGATGATGGACCCCAAAAGGACAAGGAAAACCCTTTGTTATTTTGAGACCATCCACCACGCTCGGAAATACAAGAAGAAAAACCTATTTAAGCGTAAGAAAAATAGATTTGGAAACAAACCCAAGTATCGCAGCCCCTCTGTATTTTCCTTCCTTCCAAACTACTACCTGAGAAGGATCAGCGACACCGCTTGATTGCGTTTCAATATCTAAACATGCACAAGCCGGTTGCTGGAACGACCCAAAATGTACGTTAAACTGTTAATCCACTTGAATATTTGTCTCTTCATTTTGCCACGCTGCAAATTCTATTCTATATACGGTGGTATATAGAATATTGGATATATTACTGCAGTGTGCTATGATGGTTGTGATACGTTCAGACCCCTTGATGTATCTGGTAAGTTAATGGGTGGATTTTCTCATCTCAGGGAAATGAAATAAACCCTTTTTAATATGAGTTTTACGCCCTGCCACATAATTAAGGAAGAGTCGGGAACTGCAGGATGCTGAGGGGAAAATAAACCCCTCCACTCTACCTCAGCTTAAAACCAGCTCTTGGTTTAGCGATCAGGCCTGGTAGTGAAGTGTAGCTGCCTGCCCATGCCTTGAAATAGATAAATCAAAAGGCATTTCATCTTCCTTGGAGAGACAAAGCCAACAGTGCCAGGTCTTACGAAAGCATCTAAAAGCTCCGTTGAAAGGTTTCAAAGCTAAAAGCATCCGCCGGGCAGATTTATTTGGTTACCAGCCCTACCTGCCAAGTGGATGCGAAGCAAAGGCGGCAGATGAATGATGGAGAAGGCCGAGGATGCTCTCGGTGCAGGTCCCGGCTGCTCTGGCGTGGAACGACCTTCGTTCTTGGCATTGAAAATAAACCACAGATGGATAAAAAGGACTCCAAGCAGCCCTGGGAGCCCATTACACCATCCCCCTTCTGCTCCGCTTGCATTTGGATCAAAGAGAAAGGAATCAACAAGCTCTAATTCGATTAGCGAGCAAAGAAAAAAGAACTCAAATGATTTTGAAGCGATCCAAGGTCACCGAGAATAGAAGCGAGTGAGGTATAGATGCGTTGCTTGCCAAAACAGACATCAGTTATTCTCTAGATAGCGGCTACGTCACCGACTCCGGGAACCAAATCGTGACTCCTGATAACAGCTGATCTAAAGTAGGAACGTGTATTCTGGATCTGCGCGGCGCTGCTCCCAAATCTTAACGTTAATGCTCCACAAACGGAGCTGGAATGGATCGAACAAATCCAACCGCCTTAACCTTGGATGCAAAATTAATACTAGTTTAATTGCATTTCACCCCTAGATATTAATGGGTTTGCAAGAGCCAAGGGAAGGAGATTGACACCCTTACCGATGGGAAAAACGAAGCGCGCGGGTCAGACTCATCAGGTGGGTTGTTGTGACGATCTAGTCCGACCTAACCCATAAATCAACAGGACTTCCCCAAATTAATCACTTTTTGAATTGCTGGGTGTATTTTAGGAAACTCATTCATGTTTTCCGAGTGATACAAAATCCACCTCGGCGCACCGTTCTACTGATTCATTATTCCCATTTAAGAAAACAGTATTATTCAGCTGCTCGGTAGCCTTGACCCTTCTAGGCCTTCCTAGTAAAGTCTGGCCTTGTTAAGCCAGAGTACACATCCACATGGATAACGTCCACCTGTACAAAGCTCCCCTAATTACTCTACAGCAATCACTCCTCATTAATTTATCCGCTCACCAAATAACCTGTGCTCGCGTTATGAACCTGGTCAACGCTTTGTTTTATTTCAAATCATAAAATATTACGATATAATATAATATTATAATATATAATATTATGGAGCCCCCAACCATCAAGTTCCTTGGCCTCTTCCAAGCTCCCCTCCCATCTTTCATGATCCCCTGTATTTCCAGAATTAACTAAAAATAAAAGAGGAACATTTCTAATTTATACATGTTCTTAATCAATTATTTTCCAGTTCTTGAATACAATACATTTAGACAAATGAATCGAAAATCAGACATTTGAAGTGGTGGAGCTTGTAGACTATGCTGATGTCCCATTTAAGCCTCTGGATCCATCACCCACCTTCTCCTTAGGTCACATCAAGCGTGGATCAATCCTTAGGGATGAAACCACTCCTAAAACATACACACATCAGCATCTACGCACAAGGACGCATTTCCCCCAGTCTTAACTTATATTCGAGATAGTATTTATGTGAAACCAACAGCGACTCCTCAAAATCACAGCTGCTCATTTCATTATCGCTGCCGCCCAACATTTTCGCGACGTTTATCTGAGTTATTGGTTATTTCAACCCCTTTATTTTCTCCTCGTGCAATCGCCGCAATAATATTAATTATGGCTTATCGCATTCGCAACTTGGGACTTTAAATGCCCTAAGTGCCCCAAAGAGCTTTGGGAAGTCCTTGGGTTGATCAGATAAGCTCAGCTTTGTCTCCATGTGTAGAACCAGCGTGCAGTTGAGCCTAGTTCTACAGGCTCTGAGCTTCGTTCTGCAGGCCCTGAGCCTAGTTCTACAGGCCCTGAGCGCAGTTCTACCGGTTCTAACCCATTTTTAGCCCTTTAATTCCACTAACATCGCTGAAATAAGTCATCAGATTAAAGTTAAGCCAGCGTTTTGCTGAATTAGGGCCGCGCTGTGGAATTTCAGTCTCGCTCAGCGGCTCTTCCCTCATCACTAAATCAACACCCTCCAGTGCGGACATCGGGCTGGTTTTAATTGAAAATTCAACCCGAAACCTTCGCCGTGGTTTCACAAAGCATTAATTCAACTTGTCCACCTGTAAATCTCATTCCACCGGACTGGCACACGTCGCAACGTCATTTTTACGGCTCTCGCGTTCTCCGCAGGTTAGAGAAGAAATAAAGTGATAATCCATAAGTCTTACTGGTCTCAAAACTATTACTAGGATTAGTTTTTACTACTTCGAGTAAAGCTCTTGACCCCTGTTCAATCATAAATCTTCCGTGTCCCACTAATTCACGGCCAGTGGGTAAAATTCACTATTGCGTTGAGAGCTTGTGCAGAATTTAAGACGGACACACAGGCTAAACAACAAATTTCATCCTTCGGAAGAAATTGTTCGTTATTTTTATAGGAACAGCTACCTTGAAAATAGGACTGGAAGGAGGTTCTGGGTTGCTTCTTGTATCCATCATGCGATTGCTCAGCCCTTAATTAACGCACGAGACAAAATGTTCGTCTATTTTAAGTAGTACGAATCACTCTGACAGCTGTCACTCAAGCATTAACACATTTAGACGTGAAATATAAGGAACACGATTTATCCATTTATGAAGAATTCTTACTCAAGTGTTTCGTTTCTCGGGGTAGGAAAACACACTCATACAACTAACCCTGTGTATTTAAGCAACTCTTCTACCACCCCTCAACTCCAAAGTCAACCTCAGCATCACTTTTCTTCAATAGATATTGAAAATCAAATAGAAGTCGAGATAAAGTCGTTTTAACACAACTTCTGAGAGCGCAACGCAGCTCAGCATTTAAACCAAGGCTCCGTTTCCTCCGGTAGGTTGGGTTATTACCCCTAGAATTAGGTCCCTTTTCACTGCTCTCCAACAGCTCGTTCCCCACCTTACAGTGGAACCTGGGGTTGTTCCTGCCCACATTCATGACTCTACACTTGTTCTAGTTCATTACATTTTCCCCTCCCAACTCTCCAGCCTGTCCAGGTCTCTGGATGGCAGCACAGCTTCCAGTGTCACCCCCTCCTCCCAGCTTGGTGTCACCAGCAAACTCGATTCCCTCATCCAAATCACTGATGAATATATTGAATAATTTGCTATTTGATGGCCCCAACCCCCTCTGTTCTGCACCTGAATTATCTTGTTTCAACCTTATTTTTTTGCTATCAAATAAAGCTCCAACGATGGCCTCAAGGATTTTCCTATTACAGCCGCATGTACATTGGAGCTCGGTTCGTTGCCTCCAGACTTATTTCACATTTATCTATATTACACTCTATGTTTTCATGTAATTTTCCCAATAATCATGAAGCCTAAAACCTTCTCAATGCGCTTGCATTATTTCTCATTAAACACAAAATTGAAATTGATGACGACGTGGGTTCCAAACCGGAGTGGAGAACGCTATAAGCCACCAAAATCTCCTGTATGTACGCGAGACCCTCATTTGGTCTCATTAGGCCAAATCTGATATAATCAGATGTTTAATTACTTCTCTTTCCATGCGTTTTATTGAGTATACGCAATTATCTATACATATTAAATTTATACGCACAAATTCTCAAGTAAATGACTTATTTTGATCATCTTCTCGGGTAGAATTTCTATTTACAGTTTCCAACACATGATGTTTAATTCTACCATGACTTAATATCGCAAAACTAAACCTAATCTCAACATCTTAGGTCCTTGGCTACGCAGGGTATTTAGTAAATGGGTTTAAAGACTTAAAACATCCACACGCTCTGGTCTACCAAAGAATAACATGAGAAACCAACAGGTTATTCAACGTTACAAGAGTTAACTTGTACTGATTGGTTCTAGTTGTGTTCTCTCACTATAATGTACACCGTTTTGTTACTGAAATGTTAACAAGATGTACATATACATTATAAAAAAAGTCATTTTTATATATTGGATTTATTATTCATAATCACAGCCCCATAGATGAGGCCGCCCAAGCCTTCTACCCAAGGAATTAGCTGTAAAATATTGATACTAATTCAGCTTTAATTATATTTGCATAGATTCGGGAAATAAGGTAGAGAAAAGAAAGAAATGTCAACCTGATCAAATATTTGCGCAGGAAAATGTGCTTTAGGCCGTTGTTAAGAGATTTCCCATCTGATCCTCATCCATGCAACAGCGAATATTCCGCACTCGCGCCATTTCAAGTAAAAGTTTTGCGACACCGGCGGGTTGCGATGATTTATAGCCACAAAATAATGCTTATGCTTTCGTATGTCTAGAAAATTCACGTTAATCATCACCTGGACGTTTTCCTTACCACATCTCTCATCAAACTCACTCCTGATCCCTAAGTTAAACCAGCGGCTAACGCCATTTCTCTTGGGGTACGTTGACCATGTCGACCACGTCAACACCCCCCCAAACCACAGCGAATCCATGACCTTTAATACGTAATTAACTTTCGAAGACCACACCGCGTGTTTTTGGAGCGCAAACATCCGGCGGTGCTTGCTTTTGAGGTAAAATCAATGCCGAGGCCTAAATCCCCCGTTGAGGCCTTGATGCCTCCAACTCAACGCGTTGACCCCGCGTGTTCTAAATCTGGTGTAACCTCAAACACGCTGCAACCTGCTCCCTACCATTTCATTTCGGGAAGAGTAATTCTACAAAGCTCTGTCGTTCTCACACAACGCACCCATTTCTCAAACGATGTTAAACATGAAAACCAAGAACTAAATCTCCACTTTCAGCTACAACCTTGGAAGGGAAGGACAACAAGCACCTGAAACACAGTGATGGCCACCGAATCACAGGAATCTTCTCTTGTCGAGGCGAATGGGAGCAACGATCCCTCAGTTTCTAACAAGGCTGCAAACCAGTTGGATATTGAAGTGCTGTCGCCTTTTTTCAGGCCATTTCATGAGTAAAAATCATTATATCGAAGATGGAAGAGCCAGAAAAAACCGCATACTTTGCTCTTAATGTTTGAGGATGTTTTATATTTACTGCACTGGGGTTTTTAGGGGGTGTCCAGTTGAAAATGTCTTTGGAAAACTCATCAGTAAATTTAACCGCAGGTTCAGAATCCAAATTACGCTTTAAGTCTTGCATTTTTCAACACGCGGTCGCAATTCCTGGGGAATCCGTAGCTTTGCTCTCCTGAGCTTCGCTTTGTCGGGTGTTTTTTGCTGTAGCATGTACACATTGATTATTTTATATATATATATATATATATATGTATAAAGTGATTTCAAAATACATGTCATGCAAGCGCTATAAAAATCAAAGCGCAATATTATTCTTGTTATTGCCTCCAGTCCAAACAAATAGGTTGAACTCAAATACTTTCTACTTCAATACCTTGACAGTCTTAAATACACTATGGATCCAAAAGCTATGAGTAGGGTAGAATTAACTCCTTCCAGCCCCAACTTCATTAAACGGGCGCTTAGAAATAAAACTAATTGGTTCTAGATGTGGAAAACATCTGGGCAAATCATTCCAGATGCCCCAAACGAGCAGGATTATTACTACAATAATTAAAAATGATGGCAAAATGTCTTGTATTTCCTATTGACCATCCTTCCCAACAGCTGGTTTTAAAGTTTGAGTGCCACGTTTAGCAGTATTTTGCTTTTCTTCTTCTAAACTTTAACTATTTATTCTGCTTGTCTTGTTCAATGAATTATTCGGGATTTATCCTGCAGATAATTCGATGTAGGAGATAAGCTAAAGCTTTACTAAGCTCAGGCCTGGTATTTTAAGTAAAGTGAATTAAGTGGATTAAGTTAAGTGAATTAAGTAAAGTTAAGTAAGTAAAGTAAAGTAAGTTAAGTTATGTAAGTGAAGTAAAGAGAATTAAGTGGTTTTAGATCCATGTTACTCTTCAGGGGTAAAAAACTTAGGGTAGAAATACTGATCCAAAGCCACCTCCGGGTCAAGTTTCTACTCTAATGGACGAGTTTTTAATTAATTATGTCCCAAGGACACATAACAAAGATGTGAAAACGGAGTAAATTCAGTATCTTAGGTGTGTGTGTACATATTTTATGCAATCATCTAAAATAAAAGCACATATGCATCCTCCAAATTCACCTACGATCAAGTGTCTTTCTAACCATGCGCTTTGCTCACGCTTATTCTATTCGAATTTCCTAATTTAAACCAAGCAAAACTAAGCAAGAAAACCGCTTTTTTGTGATTAAAACGTCATTAATATTTTCCAAACAAGTTCTTCTATAAACCTTCCTGCCCACCCTGAAAGATTAACAGCACTCGAAATATTAATTACGTTGGAAATAGATGAGTTATTAACAGAAAATAACTGTTGATAGAGAGAAAAGGGTCACTGGTAAAACCCAACGTGGATTTATCCTCTGATTTAAACACCAAACAAACAATTCAACTGATTTTCATTTTTCTACAAATGGGATAATTGGGAAGAAAGCGGCCAATGGTGCTGCTGAGTTAAGCAGAAACGCCCATGAAATTCCCCAGCGCACTCGTGTTTTTCCCCATTGGATCGGTGGGAAGAGGCGTTTTTTCATTTATTAGTGTTTGCACGCAAATATTTAATAATGACTGCGGCCTACAACGGGGTATTAAAGGCTGCGATGAGGAGATTCCGATAGGACACAAGGGGAATCTTTCCCCCTAAGAACAATTGGTCATTGGATTCAACTCCCCAAGGAAGTGGTGGACCCTCCAACATTGGGCACGTTGAAGATTCAGCTGGTTGGGCCTAGTTGTCTAAGCCAAGAAGGGTTGGACCAGATGATCCTTGTGGTCAATTAAACATGGAATTCTAGGATTCTATGATATCTCCGTGAGGTGGGTTAAGGAAAGAAACCAGGAATACATCACTGGAAGTAGAGGCGGAAAGACGAGGCGCTTGGTTTGGTCTCAAGATCGACCCCGGTGACAATGACGGAAAAATGGAGCGGCCCATCCTTTTGAAATATTGATCAACTATTGCTCAGTTTCATCAGCATCAGGACACACCTGAGGAATCAAAATCACCTAAATCATCATTAAAGTGCAGCAAATGGCTCAAAACTTCACCCTCCTCCAAATTACAGGAGCGTCCCAAGGAAACGTCACCTCCTCTATCACCCAAGTGTCCCCTCCCTGTCTTACCTTTAATTCTCCTCATTACTCGAAAACGGGGTTTGTTTCCAAAGGGTATTTCCTACCTGGGGCAGAAATCATTAAGCTATTGAAGAAATCACATTTTTGTGAACTGAGAATTATAAATTCAGGGGTGAGATAAGCAGTATAAGTAACTAAATGTGGAAAAGAACATTGAGTTTTACCAGGATTTGTTAAATATGTATTAAAAAATAAAGGGGGTTGAAAAGAAAAGAAAATGTGCGCCATAAAATGGGAATTGCTTCTAAACACAACGTTTATTGGAGATTTTCAGAGGAAGGAGTCGTTCTTTAAGTGGCGAGTTATAGGTTTCCCGCAGATTATATGTTATACAATCAAGCTGAATTATTGAAACGCCTTCCATCCACTAATCTATTTACATCAAATATACCGTGTTATTTGTCATCCTGCGATCCGGCCTGCACGGGAAGCCTTTCCAAAACGGCTTTTAGTGAGTTTTACTCATAATAGTGACATTTTACAGTCGTTTAATATAAGGAATCCAGCTTATTAATCTATTTATGCTGTTTCACCACAGTTATTTAATCTTTAAAGCCACATCGCTGGGAAGAAGGATGGGATTTGAAAGACTTGGGGCTCACCCAGAAGACTCAGTAATTCCCATCCTACGCAAGGCTGGGCTTAAAAGGGTGTTTAGGATTTTAGGATGATCCCCAAAACACGACAAAAAAATAACTAATGAAGGACTCTATCTGCCTTGTTAGACAACTATTCTTCAAAACAATAATTAGATTAATTACCCCCAACTTGAGGGAGTGCGGCCTGGATGACTGAGTAGTGACGTGGACGGAAGAAGGGAAGAAGAAGCCAGAGAGTCGTGGTCAATGAGGCAGAGTCCAGTTGAGGCCTGGATCCAGTGCAGTGCTTCAAGGGTCAGTTCAGTTTTGTTAACGTCGCAATTAATCTTAACGAAAATCTAATTCGTCCCTGGGCTGCTTTTGTGCTGCCATCAGTTTGTTGAAATCTAATGTCTAATCAGCTCCGTTACCTTGATGTAGAGGAACAGCAGGTTGATGGCTACAGAGCAAGAAAATGATGTCTTTAGGAGTTACCCAGAATGTCAAGGGTTGGAAGGGGTTGTTCCTGCCCAGATCCAAGTTCAACTAATAGCTACAGTTATCTAGTAGAAGTGTAGTTGTCAACTTCAACCCAAACCCACAAATGTCTTCTTCCACATCTTCACTGAAAACACCTTCAAGCTGCACACAATTAGCAACCTCAATTAAAAAGCAAATTAAAAGCTATATTTCAGCAGGAAACACGAAGTAACTCCAATCTAAACCCTTCTGATTGACCCAATCTGATTTTCTTTCCCGGAGCGTTTTATTTTATATGAATCATCGCGTCATAGGTTGGTCATTAAGAATTTCAACCCGAGGAGCACTAACGGAAGCCCCAGTTTCTTGACGTTCGTCCCAGGAACCAAAGTCCATCAAAATCTATTTTCTAAGAACTCTGGGCACTTATTACTAAAAATACTGAGAGAAACGAGAAGCACAGAGCTCTCCGTGGAGAAATATCGCAAGGGGTATGAACATCAACAGCCATGAGAAGCGTCTGCAGTCGCCCGTGCGATGGGTTATCAGGCAGCAGAAAGCCAGACCCGCTGCGTCACCATAATAAGCATCATTTGAAAGAAAACCAAAATAAACCACCACCACCAAACCCTCAACCAAGCCCCAGAGACACCAAAATACCTCTTAAAATACCTCTTTTGTTGCCCCCAACAAACGCAGCACGGAAGAGAGAGCGTGATGATGTCCCACCTCACCCAGCGCATCCTCTGGCCTCGCCCGGCGGGTCCATCGCACAGCAAGACACCAACACCTATATCTCACCATCTTCCCCCAAAACGAGATTATTGTTCATGAGCATCGTCTCTTTCCCCCTTGATTTGCGCAAAAGTTAATTAACCATTGCAATAAACCAGCGTGGAATTTATGATGAATATTCATCTTACGTCTTCTTGGTTTCAACTCCAAAGGCCGTCTTAACTCATCCCAGGATTATAATTTCTAAATCAACCTCACGCATCTCTCCTATAAATTATAAACTCATGGTAATACAATTATTGTTTTCAACAATAAATGACCTTGTTTAAAATTTTGGCCTAGTCTGAGGAGTCTTTCCCTGGCTTCTCAGCTGGAATGAAGAGATAACAGCAGCTCTGATATATTAAAACACGTGCAATGATTACGTGCGTAGGTGCTATATGGATCTATACGACACTCCGAGGTTCATTCCTGACTTAAATCCATCGACGATGGCCATAAATAAAAAGGAAATGACTATCGGGAAAGAATAAATATGGGGAGAAATGGAGATAAATGCATCCTGGCAGCGTTAGACTGATGGAAATCATTAAGACTGAAAATTAGTCACTTTCTTTTTCCCCAAAGAGCAATTTTATTTATAATAACAATAATATTATGACTACTAAGAATAAAAAAACCCTCATTGAGAACCCATAAATGCCTCAGTGCTATAATTATATATTAATATATATTATAGCTACAACTATCACAATGTATAGAAATACATTTCTTTACTCACGCGTGGATAACTTTAGGGCATCTTTACACCAATTAAAGATCTTTACCGTAAAGATATATAAAATTAAACACGCAAAACATAAGTGTGTGGATTCTTCAATGATTTAGGCTCGACTTTCTAAGGCGGCGCCTGCCATTATTGGCTCTAGAAACAGATATTTTTAATCATTCCTTATCAAATCAGGTGAGAAAAGCCACCTGAAACATCATAATTTAATTCAATATATTAACAAAACTTTAGCAGAAAAGAAAAGGATTGAAAGCAACAAAGAGTTGGTATCTTTTAAAGGAGCATTTGCCTTCAGATACTGGTGTTATTTACAGCAGGACCAAATTACCCGACCACTTAGATTCTAAATAATCATTAAATAAAACCAATTACAGTGTAAAGAAGTCAAGGCAAGAATGTGTGTCTTGAAAGATACGTGACACTAAAAGGGAGCAAAAACCGAGACTAAATACACATAGATGAGGTTCTCAGGGACATGGGTTGGTGCCAATGTTGGGTTGATGGTTGGACTCAATGATCTTGAGCGTCTCTTCCAACCAAAACGATTCTATGCTTCCAACTGGTTTTGTTGGAGAAACAAGAGAGTCATCCAACCCAAAGCAACAAGAGTCACTTTGGGATCCTAATCTTCCCTTAACGGAATGATAACCAACCAGACCTCCTCCAATCCCAGCTTGGCCAAGCAAGAATTAAGAGTTTTGATGGCAAAAATGGGACCAGAGGTGGGTTCTTCATCCACAGTTGATACCTCATGGCTTGTGTTGTCCTGTAGAGAGGCTTCCATGGGCTCTAAGGCCACAAGACCACCATCTTACTCTTAGCTTACTCTGGATGACAAATGGGTTACAAAGATTGCATTGGCTTATTTTTCACATCTATAAAGTATTACAGGCCCTTCCTCTCAGGTACTATTTGTAGGCCTTGCCTAGAAAGTTTTGAGTAGAGCTTTACAACAAGTCAGTGGACACCAGTTTCTTTTCAACACCCTCACCAAATCCACCATAAATCCAACCACACTTACCCCGGCACACATCGCGCAGACCAATCTGGATCCCTGGTGGGGTTTCTCCAAAGAATATTTATAGTCTTACAATGTTTTCTCGATGACCAACTCGCTCAATCGAGGCGGATTTTGCCGCATTTTGATGGGGAGCAAACAAAACAAGCCCCGGATTTCTCATGGCGGTGAAAAACGACCGGTCGTTTCTTTCCTCCCGGCTGATACGCATCTTATTTATCCTCCCTCGTTAACACGGGAACGCGGTTTTGTCTTCTGCCGCAATTAAAATGTAAATTTCTTGTCATTCCAACCCACCCCGGGCAGGGGAATTTAAACGGCTTTTAATAAAACCAACTACGGATGCTGCGCTAAGATTCCTTTCAAACATGGGAAATCTATATATTTTAATAGTGTTGTGTGTATTACACATTTACGTCATTGCTCTGGGCTTTGCAATTAAAGTAGGATCCGGAAGACCACGTGCGAGCCAATAAATAAAGAGCAGAATCCCAGATCGCAGAATCCCAGAATGTCAGGGGTTGGAAGGGACCCGGGAAGCTCATCCAGTGCAATCCCCCCATGGAGCAGGAACACCCAGATGAAGTTACAAAGGAAGAAATCACTGGCAAAAAGTTGTGCTTGGTGCTCCCAAATTGTCTTTTTTTCCCCCCTTTTTTCATAAATCCTTTAAAATTCTTTGGTTTAGATGTGGATCTAAAGCATCTGCACCAGGAATTAATTCACTTGCCCAATATTGAAAGTGAGTGGAAGGAAATAAAGGGGGGGAGAAAAGGGGAAAAGGGGAGAAAAGGCGGGAAAAGGAAAAAAGCGGGAAAAGGAAAAAGGCGGGAAAAGGCAAAAAAAGCAAAAGAGAAAAAGCGAAAAGAAAAGAAAATAATCCAAACACTTTCAGTATTGGGAGAAATAGCAAAATCCAAGGGAAAAAAGCCCTGGGGATAGCGCTGGATCCATTATTTACAGGTAACAGACGTTGCTCAGTCTCGGCCGCTCTCCCGCTCTTCTGTTAATAATTGAATTTTGGCAGGTGCATTAATTCCTGTTAAGTGTGGAGTTGAATGGGAACCACTCCATAAGCGAGCGCGGTTCACCCTTCATTTCAGTTTGGCCCTTCCCGAACCATCCATCAAAGCGGCGGCTCCTGTCAGGATGAATCAAACCAGAGCCGGGAGGCAAAGAGACTAAAAAATAGCAAAAGAAAATAATAAACGCTGCCATTCATCTCCCATCGCAAACACAAAGCGTGGAGAAACGCGGTGTGGAAGCACCGGGATGGGAAACTCTATCATTCATTCCTTGGTGAGTCTTCTTATATCATAATATATAGAATATATCCCACTACCTCTAATGCAAATGCCCCATCTCCTCCACGTGGAGCGCTGCACAACAGAACTATTCCAAAATCTTCTGTACGACACAAAGGGAGATATTTGGTGGTAATATTTCCAAAAAATGCGCTGGACCAATGAAGGGAGATTCTCATGTGGGCTCTTGAGCTCCCAAACCTCCCTGAACCACAAGCAATAACCCACGAGCAATAACCCACAGCCAGTAACCCACGAGCAATAACCCACAGCCAGTAACCCACAGCCAATCTTAAGAAGTGGATGCAAAACCCTACAGAGCTGAGATATTTAAATTTAACTTAGAGATGGCTGAAGGTCTCCAGGGCAGCAAACTGGTTCATCACCAGTTGGGAATGGGAATGGCCCAGTTGGTCCCACGTTTTATTCCGGAGTCGCCTCCGCGGTGACATGAACGCACCAACATGCTCAATGGTGTTTGTGGCAGCAGCAAAATTCCCTTTTTCAGAGAAAAACCAGTTTATTTAACAAACTATTAGGTAGGCTGATCCACAAAAGGTTTAAAAATCAAATTATGCACAGATCTGGTATCGTTAACTTCCCATCATTTATTTTCCTGTGGATTCCAAGGGATATTTTATGCCTTGAACACCAACCTTCCTGCGATGGGCCAAGTGAGCGGCGCTATCACAGACCTTGTTATGTCTATTTATTTTTAATAGGACTGAATTTCCACGCTATTATCAGAAAAAGGCAACGCTGGAGTTTCTCTCAAGTGCTTTTTCCAAGTATTTGATGCTCATTGATAAAAATTCCATTTCCAGAACGGGCTGAATGAGCCACTCGACCCTCATTCATTCCTCGGCAAGCAAAATTAACGGGTTGTAATTCAATCACCCCCATTACCGGGTTGAGCTGCCCTGTACCTGCAAATGGGCATTTACCTCATTATTCAGAATCCATTGAAAGGGAAGAAATAAGTGCGAATAAATTCTTTAAACTGCTCTGAAAGCAAAATAAGATTAAATCCTCCAAGATCAGATTGCTGCTCATTCTAGTCCAGCCTCACCACCAATATTAACAGCAGCCTAAGCTGGGAGAAACTCTTGTCAATAGGTACAGAATGATATATGTTTAAAATACAATAATTACAGTATAATCATGTATTATTCTGTACCTAATAATTATTGTGTTTTTATACAGAAGTGGCTGCTTCTTTCATAAAGGATTAAGGCAAGCCTGAAGCTCGCACACACACACACACATATATATATCTACACATATATAAACGTATCTTCTATTTATATAAAAACACAGACACACAAGAGAAACTTAAAATCCTATTTTCTTTGGTGCTCAATACCCCCGTACCCAATAAAAAGCTTCAAATCTTGAATCCATGTCCAAATCGGTTGGCCCCAACTCTATACTCTGATAGGAAGCTCCATAGATTAACACTGTTTAGAAGGCTGAAATACATTGTTTTATGAGCTTTTAGTTTGCAGCAGTGATATTATTACATCATCATCATCATCATCATCATTATTATTATTATTATTATTATTAGATATTGTCTGTCCCAAGGGCATTGAGTCATGACATGAGTTTCTTGACCCATTGAGGATGCTCAACGAGGATGCTTGGACCGCTAGGCCGAGCTGCTTTGTGCAGCTCAAGCGATATTAAATGAAATTAAAAATAAAGGATAGAAAAGCGTAGCCATTGAATGCTATCAATGTGCTAATAAATTCTTTAAATCCTCTAAATCAAGGGAAGTGAGCACAGACTGAGTTCTTGACCCATCAGGCCCAGCACCTGAGAAACCGCCTTAGATTGCAACAGGTCAACTGGATATTCCCAACAGAGCTTGGGTTGCCTGTCCCACATCAAAACCCCCCAAAAAAGATGTTTCTTCACAAAGATTTCTTGAAATATTTGAGTTTGGTGTTTTCCGATGTCCCTGCTCATGGCTGGGGTTGGATTGGATGAGCGTTGATGGTCCCTTCCAACCCAAACTCTTCTACGATTCTCCTTCCCAACCCTATCAGTACATTTATCATTGGGCTCTTTGATACAATTAAGGGGCAGGTTAATTAATGAGCAGGAAGAAAACTAACTTCTGTATGACGGCATAGCAGCAAATTTATCAATTATGACCAAAAATACGGGGTTTATAGATCTAATTCTAATTCTACCTATAGATCTGATTTACCAGGACTTCAAATCCCAGGGGTTTCTCCCATCGTCAATCAGTAGGAATAGGGCACAGAACACTTGTTATTTCAGGATTTATGCCACTTCCAGACCAAATTCTTTCACCTCTTGCAATTTCAGGTCTACGTCCACCATGGAAATAGTTATTTTTAGCTCTTTCAAACAACTTCATTGTGAAATTCTTGCAAATTGCCTCATTATTTAAGAGATCAAAAGCATCTCGTTACCACGTGATGGGATTCACTTGGATCTGATGTTGTCTCCTCGGACTTCCGAGATAATTACTCAATTGTTATTTTTCTTGCCATTCAGACTGCAAATATCTCAAAACTATCAATTATTCTGTTTAGGAGATATAATGATGACATTTTGACAAATAAACCGATTCTGCGCGAATTCATTATTCAAAAGGTACAGAAAGGAATTGGATGCAAAGCCGCTATTAATTTTCCCGGGGACGGCGCGGTCAGCGACGTCGACGCAATCATGGGGGCGATGATGCTCAAGCCGAAGTTGCTCTCACCGCTAATTATTGCAATTATCAATGGAATTGAATTCTACTTCTCAAGCTTAGACTGGAGATCAACATCTTTCAATAAGGTGAATTAAGTATCCTGCCTAACAACTTACCTGCCTTTTCAATATTTGATTCCTTAGAATGAAAACAAGGCCATAATAAATGAACTTTGGCAATTAGAAAGCTGCGTTTTTATTTTTATCCAGTAAAACAATGAATTACGTTAACGCACCTGAAGAAACAGAAGCGAACCCTCCACCACCGGTAATTATTGTATTTGATTATGGCTTGATAAAAGGATATTGTTATACAAGCACGGCATATCCGATAATCCAAATTAATGTTCTATTCACTAATGAAAGTATTTTTCATGCGCAAGCTTTAAAGCCAGAATGCCAAATGAACGGCGCCTTGAAATACGTTATTGTTTGACGAAGCATTAATGACGCCGTTCGTTAGATCTGCCTGAACAACGCTAATGCGCTCTGCTATTGTTCGCTGCTTTAAATAAAGCAAAAATAAGAGGCAGCTATTAGATTTAAACATCTTTCAGATTGCGTTAATATTTGCCATTTGAAAGGAGGTTGAGGAAGGCGCTTAATGTTTAACACTAGGAACACATTGCTGCGCTACAAATCTACTTAAACTATTGTTAATTGGTGAGAAGACGCTAATATGTTATTTTCTTGTCTTCTTTCTAGTGCCAAAAATAAGGATTCGAGAAGGCGAAACCAAGGGAAAGCAGCGTATACGAAACAAACGGCGCTAGCAACTAATATCTGATATCAAAAGACGTTATAGAGTGTGGCGGATGGACTTAGAGGGCTTGATTTCCATCTCATCAAAACTTGGATAGTTTGCAGTTTGTCGGAGGTATGAAAATCAAGTTGTTGAGCAAAAGGGAGCGATTCAAACCTAAAATGCGATTAAAATCATATCAAATATTCTGAGAACGGCCAACCGGGCGTAGTTCCTGGACTCACCCATCACCGAGAGCTCGGCGGAGCCGCTGCTGTTCTCGTTTTTGTAGGTGACGACGCACGTGTAGGTCCCGGAGTCGTCGTCGGTCACGTTGGATATGAGCAGGTTACTCCCAGCCAGTAACGAATACTTTTTGGACCTGAAACATTGAGAAGAAACGTTCACTGCGTCTTACGGTGCTCTATCAGTTTGATACCGATGTTTTGCTCAAGGAAATAGTGTGAAAAATGAGATCCCCGAAGGGTTGAGCTACCTGATGGGCAGGATTTCATCTCCTCGCAGCCACGTGAAGGTGGGAGGGGGGTACCCAGAGACGCAACACTCCAGAACGGCATCTTTCCCTTCCATGGCCATCACGTTCGACGGGCGTTGCAGGAAGAACTGTTGTCGGTGCAGACCTGGATCTACGAGAGCAAAAGAAGCATTGATCATCCATTAAAAATACATATCTATAAAATAAATATAAGTATTCCTTTTGTTTGGAACGACTGCTCAACAACAGCCCCAAGCGCCCCCAGTTTTCATACCCAAAGTCTATCAAATGACAACCTTGTTGAAGCCCAAGGAGCAATTTGAAGGCAGAAATCAATACCGGCTTTTGGGAAAGTGAGAACGGATCGTGTGCAGCCTGGTATTAAAGCCGGGTCTTGGAAAGCCGGAGTTATACGTAAGGTTAAGAGTGGATTAACGCCACTGGTTTGGAGCTGCGAGAGGGAAGTTCGATAACATGATGGGTGAGAGAAGAAAAGAGAACAGAGAAAATAAGAAGGAAATAACTTGAATAATTGGAATTGAGGGGGAATAAATAGAAAGATTAATGCTTTAAATTCTCCTTTGCCTGACCCAAGAGGTGGGCCAAGCTTAAAGCTTATACTGTGAGCTTAAATCCAACTGCATGGGTGGGTGACAATGACCCAAGGGACAACACAGACCCAAATCCCATCGACTGCGGCTGAAATAGCAGCGAACAAAACCATCCACCAAGAAACACCTTTATTTTCTTACGGTAGATGTCGAACCAAACGTGCTGGACTCCAGATCTTATTATGGGATTGTCTTCCCTTCAGAAGCGCTTAGTTCTGAAACCACAAACAAGATCTATTTGATTTCAATGATTATCTTAGGTCAGATGAAGATGTTAAGTCATGAAAACCAATAATATTGGGATATTTCTTCCCCACCTGGCAAAATTTGCCGTGTTCTTGAGGGACATCGTTGAATGAACAGCCCCCAAAAAAGCAAAAGGCCAAGCCCAAAGTTGAACTAAGCGGGTACCAACATGAGAAACGGTTGGGAACCCAAACGCGTGGGTTGTGAAGGAACATTTTCCAGTTGAACGGGTAGAACGAGGTACAAAGTTTGCAGCTTAAATCCACACAGAGCTGAAAATGTCTGTTCCAGGAAGGAAAATAAAACACATCTCATCCTTTTTTCAGAAAATACCAGGAAGAGAGTTGTGGTTTCAAACCCGTGACGATCAGAACTTGCAGGTTATTCAGGCCAGTCCCCACCTTCCACAAACCAGAGATGGTTTAACTGAAAAAAGAGCTCAGTAATTTAGACATGAAAGGTCTAATGACTTAATTGGAACCTTATGAGGAACCAAGGAGGCTCCAAAATCCCCCTTGCCTTAGGTGGACGTCCATGATTTCCTCTCAGAGCTGAGAACGTGGGGATGGCGGCAGACATTAAAATTCTTCGTTGGGAAGACGATGGGTTCTTGTTTGGGCCCCGCTCTTGATCCTGAAGATATCTAAGGTCTCGTTAAGCCCTTCTCCACTTAGGACACCGAGTGCTCATTAATCATCTCCTGCCAAGCACCTGTAGGCCATAATCAAACCCACGTCATCAACCAACTCTGGACCAGCTTTAGCTGGAGCTGTTGACTTAATTTGGGCCAAGACTCAATCTCTTCTGCGCTGACGTGTCCCCATCCATGGGGACATCACGGGACACCTCATGATCTTTTTTAGTGTTAATTTTTCAAGCAAGTTGCTCGCACCCATGGCCAATCAACCTCCATCCAAGCACAACGCTGGACGTTGCCATCTATATATTAACGCCTAAGAATTCAACAGCCACTGATATCCGATAACGCCGTGTGATTTGCAAAAATATCTATATATCTTCACAAAGCAGTATTAGGGTAAGTCCTTTTATCCCCTTTTTATAGCTGGTTCATGGAGTAAGTCGGGTATTTTGTGATGTAACCAAGGCCTCAAGTCATTTTTCCCGCCTTTTTAGGTCAAAGGCTCCTTCATGTTACACGAGCGGATTTGAGAGTCAGTCACCAATCGTCCTCTCCACAAACCCCCAGATCGGTCTCAACGTCGTTGATAAGAGTCGAGGATTCATTTATTCTCCCATTAAATTGGTCTTGGAGCAAGTGGAACTCAAGCTGATGTATCTGATTTGGGTTCGCCATGGAAAATGAAGTTCACTTGCATACGGCTCTTCGGCACTTCAGAAAAACATACCTGGAGTATTTTAATTAAAATATACATAGAAAAAACGAAGCTTTCCCAAAAATATGTTGCATCCTGTTGTCTGGCATCTCACAGTGTCGTTCAATTGACCAAATCCTCGCATCGTACCCAGGAAAACATTTCCAAATGTATCTGGATAATCCATTTGCCGGGACAACTTGATTTCTAATAATAAGGACGCACATGGTTAAAATATTAACACCATAACGAATTGGGGCGTTAAGACGTTCTCCTTACTGTAGTAACTTCTAAATGTATTCACTAAATCTGCGTGGAGTCGCCGCTGGAACGCGAGAGGATACATCAGGGGTCCCATTTCTCGCTTTAATGATGATTTATTGCGAGACGCTTTCCTCGTCCATAACGAAGGGACAAATATTTACAACCCCTTGACTTGTTCGTCGAGATCTTGAGGTAAAAGAATAATAGAAAATAAAATGTATTACTACTGTAGGGAAGGGACGTTGCCGGGTTGTATTTATTTCTAACTGATATTTGTGGTTATTATGCAAGAGATGAATGATGCGCTAATCAGATTTATCCAGGGGAGAGAGGCAAAATAGCTCATTCCCCAGGATTATTAATAAAAGTAGTTTGAATTTCACCTTTTTTTGTGGTTAAAGGTCAAACTCTAGCTGGCTTATCAAGTGCTATTCATGTGGGGAGCTGGATGGAGGCATCACCCAGATGCTGGCACTTATTTTATTGAATTTTCTTTTATTTGAATGATATTATTTTATAGGAGCAATGCAAGCTAGGAATTGATTCCCTCAAATAAATCACAACCGCTATCCGTGGACAAATCATTTAAAAAATACAGAGTTATGAGACGCTGCCTAAACTTTTTGGCTTGTTGTCTATTCCTTTGAATAGGATTTAAGGCTTAGTTTTCCTTCCTCCCCACTAATCAGGGGAAAAAGGCCAACGAGGGTATTTCTACCTCCGTTAATTACAGGACTCAACTGAAGATGCTTTTCTACCAACAAGCGAAAACAGGAGAAGCAGATTTAGCAGCAAAATATCAGATATTTCTGAACCATCAAAGCGTGAGAACAACATTCCCAAGAGGCCTAAAAACATCTGAGTTTTTCTTTCGGGAGCGTCGCTTATTTCTTAGAAGAGTTTCTGTCTGCTCATGTTATCCTGAGATGAGACTGTTTGCCCTAAGCCAACGTTTGACTGATTCCGCCGCTTCCTCGCTACGTGTTTTTCTCCTTATTTGCTCCAGCGTTTCCCTGATATTCAATTTTAACGTGCTGGGACGAGATCAATTAATCCCCCTCTCTCCTATAGACAGTCAGGACATTAACGACCAAACCTGGGCAAAGAAACATCAATCCACTCGCAGATGATCAGGGACTCCTTGGCCTAAGTGGTATCTGGAGCATTTAGGCCAGCTCGGAAGTCTGAAGATTTTGCTCAGTTACCTCTCGCTTGGTGAGAAATCACGTAACATTTGCTTACAAGATAGATATATAAAAATATTCTATTAGTTATCATGTAGAACGAGGAGATTTTGCACCAATACCTTCTTCAAATCCTTATCTTACTGCTCAGATCTTGATATTAAACCACAGTGGTAACCATCTCCGTAGCTGATGAGTTTATTAAGAGGGAGACCAAGATAGGGTTGGACTAGTTGATCTTTAAGGTCCAACTCAAACCATTCAGTGATTCTACATTCACTCGGCTGTGAATTTGGGAACATCGCGTGCCCCATTTAAACTCCATCAGATCCCAAACGGTGCTCTGGGCACCTTGGTAGATCATTCCAGGCCCTGAAGTACCCAAATAACCTCCCTTCGAGTAGGGAAATACAACAGGAAGGATTTGTCCCGCTCCATTGACCGCGTCAAAGAGACCGATTCCATGCACATCTAAATTATGTGCTTCAAGTTAGAAAGCGTCAACTCCTCACCTTGACATCCAACTGCTTCTAAAGGTCTCCACGCTCTTCCATATTAAGAACATGGAAGTTTGTAGAAGGAACTGGGAACAAGGTGGGATAAACTGCATTTCCAAGAAGCAAAGGACACGGTGAGGTGAGAACAAGGCGATGGAGAAGAATCCAAGTTCTTACCTGCCAAAACTCTGACTTCGGCGTCGTTCCCGGTGCGAGAACTGGCCGGGTTCTTGGCCAAGCACCTGTAGATGCCGCTGTCCCCGTGCTGGACGCGGCTGATCTGCAGAGCCCCGGAGGGCAGGACGGCCACGCGTGGGTCACTCGGGTTCGGGGACAAGTCCTCCTGGTTCCGCTGCCAGTGAACCACGGGCATGGGCTCCCCGACCACTTCGCACTTGAGCAGGATGGTGTCTCCTGTGAAAGCCGTGACCGATTCCGTCTGGGAAAGGAACCTCAGTGGTCCTGCAAATATTAAAAGAAAAAACCACAATTATATAGCTGCTGGAAATAGAAATTGTACAGGACAGAGATGTCGTCACACAATTCGAACCGCGCAGAACAGGGCGGGCGTTCAAAGGAAAGCACAACCAAACCTACGGAAGGTTGGGAAACGTTACAGTCGCATCTCGCTGTATTTCTCCTTCCCTCCAAATCAAAGGAAGAACACTCTAAAAAGCTTCTGTTCAATGAAATATTTCAAACGAGAAATGGCCTGTGTCTGTTTTCCATGAAACATTTGACTCATGAGAGCAGAAGGGAAGAGGCTGGAGCTTGATGCTCCAACTTCACTCGGTGCAAAACCGTGAGGCCCACGTCCTTCGTGTGCTAGAGAAAAACCCACAAGAACAAGAATCATAAAATAACACCACGGTTTGAGTTGGAAGGGACCTTAAAATGCATCTACTCCATCCCCCAGCCATGGGCAGGAACATCTTCAACTAGACCAGGTTGCCCAAAGCCTCATCCAACCTGGCCTGGGATGTCTCCAGCGCTGGGGCATCCACAACTTCTCCAGGGCCTCACCAGTCTCATTTGGAAGATTTTCCTCCTTATATCTCATCTAAATCTCTTCTCAGTTTAAAGCCATCACCCCTTGGCCCATCACTACATGTCCTTGTCAAAAGTCCCCCTCATAGGTCCCTTGTAGAGATGGTGGGGACGTATTTTGGGGACCTTATGTGGCTCTAGTCCTGGACAATCCCCTAGAAATGACCCATTAAAATACCACCAAACGTTCAGCAAAAATGATGCACTGGGGAACGAACACATATTGAAAAATGCATTTGAGCAGGAGCCCCAGGACTGATTCAAACCCTAATATCTTAATAATAATGCCCCTTTCTGCATGTATCCCAACACTTTTTCAAGTTTCGAGAAAACCTCATAAAATCTACACATAACAGATCAAGATGTTGCAAAAAAGTAGAGGGGGGAAAAAAAGACACTAATTACCTTTGTCTAAAGCTGTGTTTAAAACTGGTTTATCTCTCCTAATAGACAAGATTTTCAAACTATCCCTTAGTCTTTCCCAAAGCTACTTAGGAAGCTTCATTGTAAGCCGGACCCAAGTCTGATTTACTCCGCAGCCTATCGGGATCCCCATCTCCCCTTCCCGAAGACCCAATTATTAAGCAATTAAAGTTCACTTAATAACAAGGCTTATCATTTGGGGGACAGGCCGCAGGGCCTGGAACACATCGGGCTATTAAATATTCAGCAATTTAGTAGCGCTCAGTAAAATCCCCGGGAGAAGAAGTGCTTTAAATGCTTTATTTGTTTCAAATTAAAGCCTGCAAGGTTACTTAACATCAAGACAAGACCTTTTCTATTTTTCAATTCACATAATAGCTGAAGGGCGAGAAAGCAAGGTAATGGAAATAGTGATTTCCTTCTGCTTGCTTCAGAAAATAAGAAGGAAAACGAGCATGGATGAGTGAAGCTCAAAATGTAAATATTTTAGAAACTTCTCTTTAATTCTCTCTTCCAAAGAGCTGCGATACTTTATTTGCTCTATATTCGTGTTTATTTCCCAGCTCCTGTTTGCAAGGTTGAAAAGATTTACGGCGAGTAATTTGCACAAGTGTTGGAACACAAAACCTATGGGCTTCACCAAATAATTCAAGCGTGGATGTGGCGTTCGAGCAGGAGCTAAATAAAACCGAGCTTAACTGTAAACCCCGTCTTACGGGACTAGAGGCCGCACATCTCCGAGGAGATAGAACTGATGAAGAGCTGGACACATTTCTGATTGAGAAGAAACTCCTCATACCGCCCATCAGACACGGACACAAAAGGGAAGGGGTTAAATATCACAATAAAATGAGTATTATTAAGATATTTCCAGCCTTTGTACGTTTTATATATGAACTTTAAGCAGCTAAGGTTTATATAGATGCAATTTAAACCGATTTGCCAGCAAAGGCACCTCAGTGCGAAGTGATGAAGAGGAAGGTGCCTCATTGTCTACCTCTTGTTGGATCACATCACGTCCAAAACCACCATGAAATGGGGAATACTCAACGATTCCTGATTGTTGATTAACGATTTCCAGTCTGGAAGTTTGATTTAAGAAGTTGGATTTCAACACGGATGACTCCGGTCTATGACCTTATCTGTAGGAGATGAAGATCGACACGGGCTTGGCGTTCAAATCGGGATTGAGATCCAAGAAATGATTTACGACGCGCCGCCCTGGCGAGGTCCAAATAGCTCCGGATCAACCGAAGTACACTAACGTGTTCGCTATTATTCTAATTATCATAGAATTAATTATTATACAAGTGCGCTAGTGCTCCTGCAAAGAAAACTTAAGGACCACCATCATCAGATATTCTAAAAGGATAATAATAAAAGACTTTAAACAGACACTCTTATGCTTAAAATTCATTGAATAAGCGTCAAAAATATCAATCTGCGTAACATGGGGGTTTTTTCTGTCCTCTTGGCACGCGTCTCATGGATTTTGGATTGAGATGTGACTCATCCCGCTTTGTGCCAGCGGAGGAAAAGCAGCTTAGATGCTTCCAGCCACATTTATCCCAAACTCCGAGCCAAACAAAGCATTTGGCCTCGTTTCAGGAGAACCAAACAGCGCTGAGCTTTTCCAGCCTACGCGTTTTACCGGCCAGACAATTATTTCTGCAACTTGTGTTTAGCATTCAGTTATCACGCTGGGAAATGAATCTTGATGTTCTTGCTGGGAAGTCCTCAAGGCCTTTCTTGGTGTGAGGTGATACTTGTACACCTCTGGCCAGAATTTTGAGCCCTGAGGTGATTCTGGTGCCCCTGGTGCCACCATTTGGAGCCCTGAGGTGATTCCGGTGCCGCCATCTGGAGCCCTGAGGTGATTCCGGTACCGCCATTTGGAGCCCTGACGTGATTCTGGTATCGCCATTTGGAGCCCTGAGGTGATTCTGGTGCCCCTGGTGCCGCCATTTGGAGCCCTGAGGTGATTCTGGTGCCCCCAGGGCCACCATTTTGAGCCCTGAGGTGATTCTGGAGTTGCCATTTGGAGCCCTGAGGTGATTCTGGTGCCGCCATTTTGAACCCTGAAGTGATTCTGGTGCCTCTGGTGCCGCCATTTTGAGCCCTGAGGTGATCCTGGTGCCCCTGGTACCACCATTTGGAGCCCTGAGGTGCGGCTCCCAAAAGCGTATAAACAGATATAACGTATAAATAGATATATAAGGGAGGATTTAAGAGAGCGTTTAGGCTCCAACACTTGGGCTGTGCGCAAGCCCGATGCGCCAGTTTCTGGCAGCAATCTAATTCCACCAAGGCAAGCTGAACAAAGACAGAGCCAGGACCTGCCCTTTGATGCCTCTTACCTATCACAGGCAATAAATGAACTTATTATCGTGAGAAAGACTTTTCTGCGGCCTGCGTTCCCGATGTCAGCTCGGATTATCAAAACAGCAAGAATTTTAAAACCTAATTTACTTGTCACCTTTTCTGCGGCTCGCTTGCTCGGCGCAAGGCGTGGAAACCATCTATTTTTTCCATCGTATTTGTGTTGGAGGGGGATTTTCATCACGGATTCCACGCCTTCGTGGTCACTTCTGCTTAATCTTCGCAGATCTTCTCCGATTCAAAGCGCTGGCACAAAACTGTTGTTCCCGACCGTCCCGCACGCATTGAGAACAACCAAAATCTCTATTTTAGCCGACTCGTTCGGGTACAACCTTTAAGATTTCATTTCTTACCCTTTTACTGATTTTTCAGCGTTTCATGCGAACTGAATCTGTCATTCCTCAAGGTCATGGCTTGAAATTATAAGCTCTTCATAGCTACGTGCAAATTATCTCCAGAGCTCTACACCTACAGCCCCCATGGGTTGGATTTAGTTCTCCTGTCTCACAATTTCACCTTAAAACTATTTGCTGATCCCTCAAATACAAAGGGAAGAGCACAGCACATCTTCGAAGCAACAAACCCGCTCATATTTATTAACGAGTCGACGTGATATACTGAATTTCTTGTTGTGTAACTCCCCGTTGTTCACAGTAGCGTTCGCAAAACACCTGCGTGGGGAAATGAAATATTATCCGAAATTTTTATCATCCACCAAAGAGCCCACCTACTGCTTTTGTCCCTGTTAATACACAAATCCGAGGGTGTAAATCTCTTCGTCTTCTCGTCAGTGCCCGTGGCTCGCAGCCAGGCCGAGAAAATCTGCACATCTGCTCCTCAAACAGGAAAAAAGCGAGAACAAACCAGGACTTTCTGTCTCGCTGAAGAGTCTGAGAAGGGCCAGACGTCAAAATCCCAAATTCAAATGATTAAAAACCCACAAGTTCTCTCATTTGTGTGCCGAGAGTTTGCCGGTTCCAGCGTCATTTAGTCCATTCCATTTGTGGTCCCTTCCAACCTGGTGTCCTACGACTCCACGGCTCACGTCTCAACGTCCTACGTCTCCACATCCTGCGACTCACATCTCTACGTCCTACGACTCATGTCTCCATGTCTCACATCTCCATGTCTCCACGTTCTACGTCTCAACGTCTCGCGTCTCCATGTCCTACACCTCAAAGTCTCACGTCTCCATGTCCTACATCTCAACATTTCGCACTTCCATGTCCTATGTCTCATGTCTCTACATCCTACGTCCCACACCTCTACATCTCACAACTCACGTCTCTACATCCTACATCTCAACGTCTCACGTCTCCATGTCCTACGTCTCATGTCTCTACATCCTATGTCCCACAACTCACATCTCTACATCCTACATCTCAACGTCTCACGTCTCCATGTCCTACATCTCATGTCTCTACATCCTACATCCCACGACTCACGTCTCTACATCCTACATCTCAACCTCTCACGTCTCCATGTCCTACGTCTCATGTCTCTACATCCTACGTCCCATGACTCACGTCTCTACATCCTACATCTCAACGTCTCACATCTCCATGTCCTACATCTCATGTCTCTACATCCTACATCCCACGACTCACGTCTCTACATCCTACATCTCAACCTCTCACGTCTCCATGTCCTACGTCTCATGTCTCTACATCCTACATCCCACGACTCACGTCTCTACATCCTACATCTCAACGTCTCACATCTCCATGTCCTACATCTCATGTCTCTACATCCTACATCCCACGACTCACGTCTCTACATCCTACATCTCAACGTCTCACGTCTCTACACTTCTATATTCAAACCTTGCACTTGGAGCAGTGACTTTGTTTCCTCAAAGCACTGCAGAAACAGCACAAAGACGCCCCGAGCAGAGCAGCAAACTCTTGCTGTAACAATCTACAAATGGAAGATGGTATTTTTGTGACTTGCCTCATTTAAAGTCCTTCAGAACCAACTTGAAGATCTTCAGAGTCATTAAGTGGTGTCTTACATCATTAATAAAGATAAAAGCAACGGGACATTTAGACTTGGTAAACCCATGAGATGTGAAGCAGCTCAACATTTGAACCCACAGCCCTTGGCCTCAAACACCCAACTCCTCTCTTCTTCTCTCCTCTGATACCACCCACAAGATATTGAACCCGACGGCAAAAAGCTCGAGAGAAAATAGACTACACATCAATCCGAAAAGCGATTCTGACAAATTCCGCGTGATGCTACGGTGCCCGTCCAACAACGCCAAAGTCACGCAGCGAACCACGCGTCGGAAATAACAGGAGACTTAAATGAGACGTTAAATGGGATGTTAAATTATTGGATTGTTGAACACACAAGAATCATAATTGTTTCACTGGTCTAAGCAGCAATATTGTTCCAAAATTATCATTTCCTCATAAGCCCACGGCATTTATTTATAGATCTATTTAAATGTGCTTTTCCGCCTCCTTTTCCTCATCATTAAAACCAACAAAATTACTCTTGCTCTCACCCCCAAGAAATCAGCGGTTTCCTCAGAAAAACAACTAAAACCAGGGAGCAATTTGGGTCTGCCAGATTCACCAATAAACCGGCGAAACGTCTGAATCGTGCGACGGATCTTTTTACGAGAAGACCCCGAAATAAATGGATTAACCGAGCGCGGCGACCTCTCCAGTGGTCGTTAAACTGGGAGAACGGCGGTCGGCGTGAGGGGCGTTTTATTGAACGTTAGCGGGCGACCCTCGATCACCGGCCGGCGTTGCGGGTAAGTGAGCGTTTAGCGGTGGCGGCGTTTGAGTTACGGCAATTCCCAGGTCGTTACGGCTCCGGCGTTGCCGTTATTGCTCACAAACACACACGCGGGAGCCGTTCGCCACGGCGTAGGCACAAGGTACTGCATATAAAGTTGGGATTTAGCAGCGAAGCGCAAGGAAAGGGAGGTGAGAAGGGTAGCGCTACAGCATCAAATACTCCTGAGTTGGGGTTGGGGAGAGAAAATAGCCAGAATGTGCACAAATTTGGATGTTATTTCCCCTAATTTCTTCATTTTATTCTACAATTTATGCCTGGTTTTATCCCTTCATTTTATTCTACAATTCATCCCTGGTTTTCACGCGTGTTTTATCTTCCATTGGCACGGGGCTGTGAATGGAGCATCCTCTGCCCATCGCTTCCATAGGGATTGGGTAAGGACTGACCTCAGGCTTTACATTTGAGTCCATAAAGCGGTTTAGCAAACCCAAGTGACCAATATACCTATTTTTGGGCTGGGATCCAGCCAAAAAACAGGACGTGCTACATCACATCGTGGCCTCGGTCGCACAAAATCCATCTCAGGGCACCAAAACTCTTCAGGTACCCATTGGTGCTTATGGGACACCACAAACTTCTCCAGTGACTTTAAGCAATGGTAAAACTTGCCATGGTTTTTTGTTCCATTTTACCTGGAAACTGAGTTTTCTTTGCATTTGCATCCATATTTGGCAGCAGACGGCCTTGATTTTCAGCTTAAAAACCCAGAAGGTGAAAAGATCTTCACCTTAGAAACCATTTCCTGATTATTTTCTTTATTTCACCCGACTTCACAACAAACTTGAGGAGACTCAGCTAATTCTCCCCTGCAAGATAAAGCTAAAATATTACATTATGTATTAAATATATGGCACGATATATTATGTGCTCCTTTCCCCAAGGGTTTAGTTATTTCCAGTCAATATTTAGTTCTTTAACTACAAGAATGTTGGGGTGTCATTGAAATATTCTTGGTATCAAACCCCCAGTTGCTTTTCAACCAAATCTCCGCTAAGGGCAAAATTCAAAATCAACTCCAACAACAAAAAGGAGGAGCCAAAAGAACAACTTACAGCACCTGGAATGGTTTAAATATTTGATATAAGGACTGAACAGACAACAGATTGGATTGTAAGCCACATTTTGCTGCGTCGGTGTCCACGATCGGCAAAAATCGCGTGATTTTTTACGCTAAAAAGATCTTTACAAATCACTCCCTATTGCGTTTGGTGCGGAACGTTTTGCAGAGTGCGGAATCTCAGCTGCCAACCCAAAAAACCTCAGAGAGGCCTTTTCCACCCCCTGCTTTCCCTTCGCTCCCGTTCACAGCCGCGCTCCCTCGACGCCGTAATTCACTGTTTCTACTTCACCGGCTCCGACAAGCCCAGCAAATGGATTTACCTCCCAGAGCAAGCGCAGATGTCGTGTTCCAAAAGCAGAATGTGAACAAAGTTACTGCGAAAACACAGATATTAATCATCATTTCGAAATACAACACGAAGCAGTCGTTTTACCCACAACAACTGAAAAGCAAGCTGGGCCTTCTCAAAGTTTTCAAGGCTTCTAACACTTTCCACCCTTTAAATTTTACGCCAAAACCTCATTTTATCCTAAAACACCATCCTACCGACCCTTTCCACTCAAGTACCAAATAATTCCATGCAACACTGAAAGAAGGTTGATATTTTCTGTCAGCTTGCAGTTATTAAATAGATATTTTGAGGCCTATCGGAGCTTTGCGCGCCGAGAGCGCCAAGTTCATCTCTGTTCAACGATGATTTAGGGGCTCCTGGATCCTGCAAATCACCAGAGGCCTCTTTACAAGCTGAGGGAGGAATAAAATAAGTCGGAACAATTTAATTTGGAATGATAGGACTATGAAGTAGAAGGGAAATTAGATCTTCTAAGGAAAGACATTTGCTAACAGAGTCGAACAGTGAATGAGCGTCTGGCTAAGGGCCCAGCGCTTACTTTGCCTCGTAATTTTAATAGAATTTATCAAGTCCTAATGTTATGAAGATGTCAAATTGTGCTCAACTTGAGTTATCACATTGGAGTTCACTGGACTCAAGGGCTGAGGCTTCTTCAACATCGGGATCCGGGGATGCTTTCCTGGCACACAGTGATGTACGTAACACATCCATACCCTTCCCGTTCCATATATAAATTGACTCTTGGTAAATAGGAATTTATTACCCGTGCATTAGACAAAATAAAATGGTGTATTTCTAAAGTTATCCTGACGAAATTACTCCTGAAGGAGTAAGGGGGCTGCAAGGCCCTTCTGGAAAGCAGGAGGGCTCTGCAGCCCAAGTTTGAATGGAAACACGACGTTGATTCTTGCTATTGATTGATAAATAAGACCAAGTCATTTTGTTTGGCACCTTCTCAGTCATCGCAGGGAAGGAAAATAATCAGAAAAGGACATTTTGTGTCCATGCTGGTAAATATTTGCGACTATTTCGAGATGTTTTATAGAAATTTCACGTCCCGTGATATCAACAGCATCTGAAATTTAATGATATTGATAATACATCAATATATCAATATCCCTTTTGGATATCAAAGCTGATGAAGTTTATTCACATTATATAATAAGTATAGAAATAGAAGGAGATTCCCCACACAGAAATATATTTATAGACAATATTTTTGAGGTATTTTTGCCCATCATTTCCTTCCTGCTTTAAATCAGTCACAATTCTACTACTAAATGCCCCTTTTTAAAAATAATAATCAGTATAAATTGTAATTAACTGATCAACACGGACAAGAGCAACAAGAACGACTGACCTGAGGGATAAATTAGGATTAGGGCAAACAAAAGGTTGGTTTTAACCTTCCAAATTAATAAGCTTGAAGCTCAGTGAAATATGAAATTGTGCGAATAGCGGTAATTATGTCGAGGTCGTTAGAAAAATGCGACAAGCTCCCAATTTCTCCGTCATGTTTTCTCCGCATTGTAATGAGCGCCGATCATTGTTCTTATTTTAACAATTAATTTTCAGGTCCGTCCATAGAAAGATTTGGCTTCGCCTCCATTGATTTCCTCTCAGTAAAATATTTGGGGATTTAGGCGAGAAATCTATCAAGATTATAAGAAATTGGAAAAAGCTGAATATCCACATGACTTAAACATCATAGAATCATTTGGAAAAGACCGTTAAGGTCATGGAGTCTATAAATATAATTATACACAGCCCATATATATAATAATTTATATTTTAGGTGATAAATATCTTTAAAGAACTATCTTCTGCACCAATAAAAATAACGTGAAAGTTGGCAAATAATGAATATATTTACATTTAGTAGAACGAGCAACACGCTTGAACCAACATGTAGCAACGCAACTAAAAATGTCTCAATGAGATGATGACGAGTTTGACCATTGGGTTCAATTAATAGCTCCTGAAAACCCACCATTACGTCTATTAATGTATAAGGAGAACGAAAATAGACTAAAAATCATTGTCATAGTGGTTTCTCCTTTTCCCCTTCATTCTCAACCACTTTGATGTTTCACATTCTTAGAATTTTCCTTATTAAAACATCATCATTTCTCACCCAAAGCAACGAGTTTGCCCAATGGCGTCTCCCGACCAGCAGATTCTCTTCATTTAATTCAATAATTGATAATATATTTTTTAACATTTTATTTTATAATTGGCATTCCCACAAGTCCGTCTTCCGATAGAACACATGTAGATATGTCTAAGTATACATATAAAATGTGTGTGTGTAAATATAAATGTATATATAGAGAGTGAGGCATATAAATTCATGGACTTAACCACCAAATAACAAGGGGTCACAAGTCACTTCCCACCCCCAAAATGAGGCATTTTAGCAATTCCAAATTGAAGAGTTTTAGCAAGAAAAAGCATTAGTGGCCATGACGACCATAACGCAACGGCCTTGGGGTTATTGGATTCCAGCATCAAATCAATATTTCTGCCTTGGGAGGAAAAACTGGGGCAGTCCCACATTGGCCTACAAGATGTATCTAAGAATGGAATATTATTATTGTTTTATACTAAGTAAGATTAGAAATAGTTACGTAACGGGATGAGCCGTTAGCCACTAATGGAAAATATATATATATATATTATAATAATATTAAAGCGGTAAACTTGCACCTATATTAAGACCCAAAGGTTGGGATAAGCGCTTGTGTCGGAGTTTGTAAAATTACACGGCGCTCTGGGGATTAGGACGGGGATCTTGTCAAAACTACTCCAGCCCCAAAGGGGAGGATTACGGTGGGGAATTGACTCGCTCCGACTGATTTTAATACAAAAATCAGATTTCGGAGACAAGGTTCTAATAACGCTCCCGCTTCTCCTCGCGGCCTGGAGCCTTTTCCCCCGCCTTGTTTGTCTGTTCCTGAGCTGATATCAGCGCTTCAATGTGATTTTATGTCCATCCCTTGTTGCGAATAAACACGATTTCCGCCTCGTAAACACGACTGCGCGTTTTGCGCTTGAGCCAGAGCAGATGTAGGATGGAGAAACGCTGAACTGTACGATCATTCATCTTAAACGCAGCAATAATCAGGGAGGGCTGCTATGGATAGCCCGTTATTATCCAGGTGGTTAAAATACAGATAAGAAATGGTTCGTTATTGCTTTTATAAATTCACGTGGCGCCTTTGCTTTCCCCAGGCAACATTAAGCGAGCTCAATTGTGCACAGGGTCTCTGCTCCTACGAGGATATTTACACCGGGGTTACTCCGGTGGGTAACCCCGGAGAGAAATGCCACGACATGAGGAAGCACAGTGTGTTCCCACTTGCCCTTTGCTTCTGGAATTGCTGCCTTTTCTGTCGTATTTATGTTTATGCGTAGATTTGATTTGCGCCTATCCCCAAAGTGCTGGCTCAGGTTCTTTTCATTGGGTGGGTTGGGTTCTTGAGCATTGGGTTGGGTTCTTTTAATTGGGTGGGTTGGGTTCGTGCACATTGAGTTCTTTCAATTGGGTGGGTTGGGTTCTTGCGCATTGGGTTCTTTTAATTGGGTGGGTTGGGTTCTTGCACATTGGGTTCTTTTAATTGGGTGGGTTGGGTTCTTGCACATTGGGTTGGGTTCTTGTGCATTGTGTTGAGTTCTTGTACATTGGGTTCTTTTAATTGGATGTCTTCAGTTTTTTTAATTGGGTGGGTTGGGTTCTTGCACATTGGGTTGAGCTCTTGTACACTGGGTTCTTTTAATTGGATGTCTTGAGTTCTTTTAATTGGGTGGGTTGGGTTCTTGCACACTGGGTTGGATTCTTCCAGTTTGCTATGTTGAGTTCTTGCAGACTGGTTTGGGGTTTTTTAATTGGGTGGGTTGGGCTTTGGCACCTTAGGTTGGGTTCATTGGGTGCGGTGAGTTCTGGCACGTTGGATTGGGTTCTTTTAATTGGATGTGTTGGGTTCTTGCACATTGGGTTATTATAATTGGGTGGGCTGGGTTCTAATGCGTTGGGTTCTTTTCATCGGGTGCATTGCGTTCTTGCACATTGGGTGTGTTGGGTTCTTTTAATTAAATGGGTTGGGTTCTTTTAATTGGGTGAGTTGGATTCTTTCACTTCAGTACGTTGAGTCCTTATACATTGCATTGGGATTTTTTAATTGGGTGGGCTGGGCTCTTTTACATTAGGTTGGGTTCTTTTAATTGGGTGTGCTGGGTTCTTTTAATTGGGTGTGCTGAGTTCTCACACATTGGGTTGGGTTCTTTTCATTGAGTGTGCTGGGTTTCTTGGGCACTGAGTTTAGTTCTAAATCCAGCCCAGGTGAGCTCTTAAGATTCCATTAGAAACCCATGAAAATCAGCGTTTATCACTCAAACGCTGATTCTCAGCTACGCTGGTGGGATTCGGAATAAAACCACCGCCTCTTTTTACCGCTGTTTATTGCTCTACAGAAAATTAAGCAACTTAATGACTTGCTCTCCACTAAATTCCTTTTCCTTCCTCAGACTTTTTGCTGTGCCCTTTGCGATACCACTCGTAAACACCTTCATTTGTCCCTGTGTATTAAAACACATGCACTTAACTTTTCCTTCCCCCCCGCCCCTATATAGTGTTTAACTTCCTATCTGGCCACTTTATTCTGAATCTTATTCAAATTAAAGCAGGGCTATTATGCGAGGCACAAAAGTTCAATTTGCCTCAAATCTGGGCAGGCTTTTCTTCTTTTTGCATTAGAACAACAGCATAATAAACGCTAATCATTATCATCTTTGCCAAGTGAAAGCTTTTTAAGAGCATTTTTGCATTTACGGCTAAAAAACGCGCTTCCCGTTTCCATCCTAAAGGTTCGCGGAGAATCTCAGATTAGAGATGGGCGAGACTTCAATCCCCTGTTAGCGTTGGATTCTATCTGCTGGTAAATACACAATAAGAAGGTTTAAGTATTATATATTTCAGTCTGGAAACCCTGGATGGCTGCATCCAGTCACCACCAGTGGTGTCGCCCAGGGGTCAGGGTTGGCTCCAGTCCTGTTGAACATCGTCATTGATGATTTAGATGAGGGGATTGAGACCATCAGCAGCAAATTTGCTGCTGACACCAAGTTGGGAGGGAGTGTGGAGCTGCTGGAAGGCAGGAGGGCTCTGTAGAATTATCTGGATAGACTGGAAAAATGGGCCGATTCCAATGGGCTGAAGTTCACCAAGACCAAGTGCCGGGTCCTGCACTTTGGCCACAAGAACCCCCTGCAGCGCTCCAGGCTGGCACAGAGTGGCTGGAGAGCAGTCAGGCAGAAAGGGACCTGGGGGGACTCATGGACAGGAAGCTCAACAGGAGCCACCAGTGTGCCCAGGTGGCCAAGAAGGCCAATGGGGTCCTGTCCTGTATCCAAAGCAGCGTGGTCAGCAGGACAAGGGCAGTGATCCTTCCCCTGTGCTCTGCATTGGGGAGGCCACACCTGGAGTATTGTGTTCAGTTCTGGGCCCCTCAGCTCAGGAAAGAGATTGAAGTGCTGGAGCGGGTCCAGAGAAGAGCAACAAGACTGGGGAAGGGACTTGAGCACAAGCCCTATGGGGAGAGGCTGAGGGAGCTGGGCTTGTTCAGTCTGGAGCAGAGGAGGCTTAGAGGTGAGCTCAGCACTCTCTAGAACCACCTGAAGGGCAGTTCTAGCCAGGGGGGGATTGGGCTCTTCTCGCAGGCAGTCAGCAATAGGACAAGGGGGCTTAAACTTAAATTTAGGCTGGAGATTAGAATGCAATTCTTCACAGAGAGAGCGGTCAGGCATTGGAATGGCAAAACAAAATCTGTCACGTTTGTATTCATGGTAACTCCCCCAGAATTGGGATCGGGAGAATAACGCCGGCAAAATCGCACTTGGATACCCTAAGAATTCGCTTGTTCAGAACTTGGTCAGCGAAACGAGCCAGAGAACGAGCCAAACTAACTCGGCAAAACCCACTTAAACAAATTAAGTTGTAGAGATGACTAAGCTGTCGCTAAATCAGTATTTTAGGACCTAAAAATGCTGCTGTTGAGTGAAAAATCAAGATTTCTGAGCCGGTTTCCTCAGCGCTTTGAGTTTGTGCTGCTTGAGGGAACCCAAATTCACACAAGAAGCCACATTTTCGGGCACGCAAGGAAATGCGTGACAGACGGCGGCGTAGTCGGCAGTCATTTTTCATTCAAAAGGTGTAAAAATGGGTCTGTGGCCTGAGATTTTTGCATCTCGGTTATGAGAACTTCAACAAGATAAATGTAGGTATGAAATAATTCATTGTTACTGGCTTTACACTGAGGAAAAAGCCCTGATTGTTTAATATGTATTATAGTAATTAGACATTACAGTGATAATTGCGCTAAAACAGCTTCAAGATCCTCCCCATACCGTATATCATTAAATTATTTGCAAATATCTTTCAATTCTTTCTCATTGTGCTGTAAGACGCTCATGTTGTGTATAAACCAGACATCAAACTAAACCGGCCCGATATTTAAGATGATGTGATATTATTAATTAATACTTTGGGATTTAATTGCCTCCATTTGGCAGCAGCTAAGCAGGAATTTCAAGGTGGTAAATTCAGGTTTTTGGTAAATCTGAGCCAAGCAACGCTGCTTAAATTAACCCATTGGTTATCACCCGTTTGGCCACAGCAGCCTCAACAACACGACTTGAAAGCTACAAGAAGAAAACCCCCAAAATTAGTTTATAACCCCAAATAAATTATAAATCAAAGCATTTCTTTCCAAGATTCGACCATTATACCCCAAAAATCCCGCGTGATAAAGGGCAAAGTGATGACACCGAGGATTAATTCCCAAGACAATATATATATATATATGTATCTTATCGCTTCCTTTCCTGGAAGAGAAACGCGGATGATCAGCTCCAGATCAATTTGTAAGAGTCCAAAACCAACATGGGAAGTGGCATTATCATTTTCTCCACTATTTTTATTACGGTTTATGAATCCATATTCAATAGTTGAAAAGCTGCTGTGATTCGGAATCAAAAGAGGGAGGCAAATTGAGTCGGAATTTGGTTGAGTTTAGTTGCTATAAATCAAGGTAATTTCGGAATGTGATTTTCTTCCTTTATAAAAAAGAAATGGATCATATATAAGAAATATTTACTTTGTCCAATACAATATTTCCTTCATTTTAGTACAACTTTCCTGCATTTATCCCCTATTTTATTAAAAGCGACACCTCTTTTTGTCACCCAATTACTCCATTTCGCTATTGGCTCATTACATCCCAAAATTCTGGTAGCATCTAATAGTACGTTTCAGCATTTCTCAGCCGTTCTGTGGCCACCTCAATGCACCTTTTAGAATTATCGGTCCATTCCTAACATTGGAAAAATCATTTAGGACAACGGTGAAGCTTTAACGTTAAGCGGGGCTTAACATTTCTTCACGGATTTTAAGCTCGACTCTTTGCGAACTGCTGGTGTTCTGAACAGACAAATACAAAGTATTATTTATTTGGTTGGTGGTTTGGTTGGGTTTTCCCGTTCAGTTTTCATTGGATTTTTTCATTAATTATGATTATTTAGTTGGCGGTTGGTTTGGGTTTTTGGTTTGGCGGCTTTTTGTGTTTCGTTCCTCTCTTCTCCATCCACCAAAATTCCCTCTCATTTAATCCCGGACTAAACCAGCAGCAACGCACCCATGCACAGAAGAAACTGTTGAACATATATATAGTTTAAGGACTACAAATATATTGAAGCAAATCTAATTATAAGATACTTTGATGCCCAAATGCTGCTTTCATGACTCAATTTACTGACATGCATCCCACGTTGACGACTGATGGAATATCGATATATTAATATATATAGAACGGATATAGGTTGTTTCTATAATCTCCAGCCATCTACTACTGGTGATCACCAAGACATTGGTCTCAGTGGATCTAATGGAGCTTATTCCTTCTTTAGTTGGGTTCTTAAAACCAGTATATTTTGATTTTAAGAGACCAATATCCTTGCAGTGCCACCAAATCACGTGTTTGACCGTTACCTTTGAGCGCCCGTTCTATTGAGCATTAATGCTTCAAAAAACATGATGAAATCCCATTTATTGCTATAAAATACACGTGTGGTGGTAGTTGGGAATTTTAACCTTCAAACCCATAAATGTTGATGGATTCTACGTCGCCAAAGAGCTCAGCGAGTGCTTAAAACGTTGGGAAAACCTGCGCTTGAAACGCAACGCTGCCCAAGATTCTGTTTCATTCGGCGAATTAAGCTCTTCCCAAAGAGCTTCCCAAAGCTCTTCCCAAATTAAGCTCCTGATCATTCCTTTAACGTCTCGCGCGAGTCAAATCTTGCACAGAGTAAGGGATGAAGTGAAATCACACCATTAATTCGATATTCTGCTATCGTGCAAACCACCACCGTCTCCTTCGGGCGAGAGCGTCGGGTTGCCCAAAAAACCACAGTTAGCAGCACATAACGCACAAGAAAGACCCGGGTTTTGAGTGTTTAATATTAAACGTCTCTCTTATTGCTCTGCACAAGGAGGTTTATTTGCTTTGCCGAGCAGCGATTAACACAACACAGCGGAGCGTGAGACCTTCGTTTCTCCTCTGCCCCCTTGTCCTTTTCGCCGCCGTGTCTCCATCTGCCAAGCGCCTTAAGTCAATGACGTTCTGCCAACAAAATAACACGACAGAAATTCCGCTCGCTCAGGAACACGCGTCCTTCTGAGAGCAAAAACACCACGTCGCTTGAAGAATTTGCCGGTTTTCAGTGTTCTACGCCTTATAATACGAACCATTTTCGTACAATCCCAAAAAAGTAAAGCAAAAAACCCTTAATATTCAAACAAATATCCACTATTTCAATCTCAACCTTTTCACTCTCTTTCCTATTAAAGAATCTTGAGCGGTTCTTCCGGTTTTATGGACAAATCGGTCTTGAACGGAGCAAGTTCCTCCCACCCCAAACTTGCAACCATTGGGACCCACCACGACAACACAGCAATTCCTATCAAAAATCCCCCAAATTACAGAGCTGGGCTGGTTAAAAGTTGTAGAGCTACTGGATTGAACTTCAGTCTTATTTTGCGTCTTAAATAATGACGATAAAGACATTTACTCTTCATTCTAGCGCCTTCTAATTGGTATTAAGCACTAAGCATTTGGGGTTAATTTATAGCTTTTAGGTTATTAAGGACTCGCTACATCCTTCCCAGAATCAAAAACATCACTTTAAAACTTCAGATCAACATCTAATACAAAGGTATTTATTAATTCAATAAGACGCTACGCCATGGGTATGGAATTTGTGCTTCTTGTGCCGTATCCCCGCCAAAACGCTTTAAATGAAATACAAAGATGCTGCCGGTTCCAGGGAGCTACATAAAGTGTTTTTCTTTATGAAAAAAGTGCATAAACCATTAAAACATTCATACATTCCGGCCCTACAGAAGTTTGGCGCTTTTTTTGGCGTGCGATCGTCAATTCGTCGGCAAAGTTAATTCCCAACGTCAACCATTTCACGTTTCGAAGACAATAAATGCGCGGCAACAAAGAGGCGATTAGACGGATTTAAACAAGAATAATACCTTGTCAAGAAGAAATTACTGTCGGAATGTCAAATTGAGCTTTGCTTCTTTTGAAGAGCAGTTGTTAACAGAGCGGCTTCTTGCAAATAATAGTTGCAAAAATTCAAACTAGAGGAGCGTTTCTGCCTACCTGCTACCGTGATCTTGGCCGCCCGGCTGATGATGGCTCCGACGCCTTCCAGAGACGCTTCGCACTGGTACAAACCCTCGTCAGGTTTGTGGTGGCGGGAGTGGACGATGTTCTCGATCAAGAGGGAGCCGTTGGCCAACTGTTGCCTCCTCTCGTCCACCGCCAGGTTTAAGAAGACGGCGTCTTTCTTCCACTTGATGACGGGGGCTCCTCGGTCGGATTCGGCCGCGCAGGCCAGCAGGACGTTGCCCCCGCGCGCGGCGACGGCGTCGGAAGGCTCTGCCAAGAACCTCAATGACGTGAAGGTCTTGAGTTGGGAACCTGAAACGGCAAAACCGTGAGACACGGGGTAAATACTGGTTGTACTTCTCTACGGAAGAAGAAATAGACTCTGTTACATTGAGAAATTCAATAGAGGCACCAAAGACGTGGCTGGCAAATTTGATAAGAAATTAAGCTACCAAAAATACCATCTTCCACCTCACCAGAACAACGTTCTCCTCAGTATGGCCATCGATCTCCAATAAGAAGAGAGATAAAAACCACACGAGCACGTCATGGAATCACAGATGGGTTGGGCTGGAAGGGACCTCCGGACATCATCCGGTCCAACCCTTGAGCTAAAGGAGGTTGCACAAGGACGTGTTTTGGACGTCTCCAGAGAAAGAGACTCCACAACGTCCCTGAGAAACCTTTGTAGAGACTTCTTACAGACTTTGTCTAGACTTTCTATGAGTCTTTTGCATAGAGAAGAGGCAAGGAAGGTGTTGAAGACCTGAGATGTCCAACTGCTGCAAGAACATGGGCCAAACTCTTCCAATTCCACCAATGGACCTCGTTGAGTTTGGAGGTAAATCAGACCGGAAAGGCGGAGGGAGATGCTCTCAGAGCAGAGCTACGCTACGAGTAGCAAAATCAATCAAACCGCAGAATCGTTGTGGTTGGAAAGACCTTGAAGATCAAGTCCAACCGTTAACCCAACCAAGGTCACTGCTAAACCACATCCCTAAGAACCAAAGGGCACAACCCACAACCACATTAAGTGGATCGTTTTCTCTACCGCATCAAGAATTTTCTAATCATTTATAGCACACGCAAGTTGTGTTTTTAGACTTCAAGTCTCAGCGACTTCACTTGAGAGAGGAAATGTCAGAGTGATTTCCACTATATGAGAATAAACCCAACATTTCTGACATCACCCACTTGTCCATCCCACCCTGCCCGGGGGCAAAATGGCCTTTTCTTCTTCATTGCCAAATTAATCCTTTTACCTCATCAAAGCAAACGATAATTTGCTTTTTTAATGAGGAATTAATACAATTCAGCAAGAGTTGGAAGCTTCAACTTGTCGAGTATTTCAAGCACAACAACAATAGTGCTATAAGAATGTTGAACCGGGAAATTTCGGCTGCTGGAGAAGTGACCATTAAATAAGCCCCTAAGCCCAATTTCTAGACGATTCCTTTTCATAATTTGCCTCAAAAAATGTTAATTATGCTTTCTTATTATTGGGGGATCTTCTCAGGGGGTAAAATCTCTCATTGAAGACTTCTGTATGCATTGGGTATTCGTTAAGAACAGGATATACACGTACAACACACCCCAAAGCAAACTTGAGCCTTATAAAGACATCGCAAAAAATGCAACTTAATCCTTAACGCTGCGTTTCCTTCCAGGTCTAAAAGTTTTAAAGCATTTCCCTCGATCCCTTTTCTCCTCCATGGGATTTCTCCTCTTTAAAAACGTCGGGATGCGAGACAATGACAAAGTTCTTTAATATCCCGCCTTACACTCGGTGCCTTGTAAACGGCCGCGACCGTCAAATCTGTTTTCCCATTTTTACGAGCGGGGTAGGAGACTCATTTTAAACCACAGATGCTAAAGCTCCAATTTCGTCCTTATTGCAGTAGCTCAAGTGAAACAGAAGGCGAGGAGGGAAGAAAAATACACAAGGAGAAATAAAAGCTCCTGTAAAACTCGTTGTAAAACACCGGTGTTCTACGTTTCCAAGGTTTGCTTTTGGTGTGAGCGACTCCCTCCATTTATTCAGCATTTTTGCTCATGCTCTTTAAGTTTTAACCAGCATTTACTTGCAAACCCTTAGAGCTCCGAGATGTCGAACGGCGACAAAAAGGCGCCGCTGATTTGGGGTTGTTCGCATTTAGGCTGAGCCTTGATTTCTGTTTGCAAAAACCAACGTACACCCATAGCGTTTAATACTTCGTTATAACTCCTATGTATCTTACAACACCCTTGAAGCTCCCTCAGGACACCTGGTTACCTCCAGCCCTTGTTTCCACGTTCTTTGCATCTCACAGGCTTGAAAATTCAGAATAAGAGAGGAAAGCGCTGTTAAATCTGTCGCAATAAATATATTTATCGCCTTTTACACGCAGCACCATAAATTTAAAAAATAAATAATGATCAAAATAGATGTAAAGGGAATTAAGAGTCACACAAACCCGATGGGTTCGGGGCGCCTTAGTGTTTCCTTTTCCCTCGAGCGCAGCGCAAGGCCAGATTTATGAGATCTCAGGCTTAACTAGGAGCGGTGTAAAGATTAAACGAGCTCCGGCGCTAAGCTGCCGTGTCAGCGATTCCGAGCACATCAACCGCCGGCGGATCTGAAGCTCCGAGGTCAAGGAGAGCGCCCTCGGCAATAATCACACGTCCTTTAGCTAAATCAAGGAGAAAATAGCAAGGTAAAGCCCCCGGCCTTGGGCCCTCGCTGCTTCAGCGACCCCGCGCCACGACCCGCTCTGTGATACGGGAACAAAACCAACGGGCTCCTCGCCCCAATGTGCAACTTCAAGGTTATCGCGCTCCGAAAATTAACATTTAAAAGATGATCTCTTGATGTGCTTCTTAATCAGGCCCTTGCTTTGAATCCTCCGCTTTTTGCACTATAAGATTCTTTTCCTTCGTGTTCTGCATCGCTTGCTTCCATTATAGAGAGGGAAGAGATGTCACAATAAGGCCACCCTGGGGCTTTCTTCTTTCTATTTATTTCAAATAAACATTAAGAAATAAGACTTTTGGCACACAGACCGTTTGAAACCGGTGATTACAGAAATACCCCCCGGTCACGCTGAAATACAGCGGCGGAGCAATGGAGCTGAACTAAGGCTGTTACGATGAAGTGGATTTATGGACACACATACTAAGACCCTGAGTAAAACGGCTTAATATCCAGACTAATAAACATTTATTTACACACAAATTAATATATATGTTTTATCAGGACTTTATCATGAGGTTCCAACTCACCACGGTGCTGGATGGTAGTAAAAGTCCTCATAACAACTCCACTGGAACGCCTCAATATTCCATGAATCACTAAGAACACATAGTGACTGCTTTTTACTTTAAAGCTTCAGTTTGATAAAAATCCGTGAGAAAAATTGGGGTTTTAGGTGGTTTATCATTAAAAAGGACCCCACTACTCATCCCCCGAGCGCTCAAAGCGTCATCCAAAGAACTTTTGTTGGGTTTGACGAGCAACACTTAGAACAAGGGCTTGATCCGGGCCTAGGCCGAGACCACGCAGCAGATCCATCATTTCTGACCCACTTTTATGGGTAAAATCACATGAAAACAAGACATTAAAAAACTGAATGCTTTAAAATGTCCAGAATGTTTTAATTATGTTCACATTAAATAGGATTATTTGCTGGGTTTCCTCTTTTTTCCTCACAAAACCAGTAACCTGCACCTGCCAATGCTCACTTAGGAGTTGCATAAAAACAGAGCAAAGATCCAGCATTTTACATATAGATTGACACACGGCATCGTTGGAGCTTTCCGTATTTTCCTTATATTACATTTAATATACTTTTTGATATTAAAGAAACATAAAACCACGTAAAATCAAGCCAGCACTGAATTTAAGCCAAGCAGAAACAGGCTAAAAGGGGAGAGTTGAGTGGAACAGAACCAAGAGAAGGCCCCAAAATGAGACGTGAACCAACAGAATAGACACGTGTGCTAAGACATGGAAATGTATGGAAAGGAGAAATAAAAGGAAAGAATAAAGTAGAGGTTGAAAAGATCAAGAGTTATAACATCAAAAGAACAAATCAGCTGGTGAAAAGGGAGGCCGAGCTTATCGGGTCGCAACATAACAGACACAAACCCATCGCCGGTGTGATTTAAAAAGGCATCCGACACCAAAAACCACTCCGAAAATTACTAAGAAAGTACTAAATAGCCATTATGTTAATGATACGTAGACAAATTGGGGGGTTTGTTGGATGTGTGTGCGCTCGCGGATGAGCGGGACTGATCTGGCACCCTAAGTAATGCAGACCAAGCTCAAGTTGCATCCCCAATATCGTTAATTAGCGCATCCTCTCCACCCGCAATTACAAAGCACAGAAAGACGGTTTCGCCTTCATTCCTTCAAATTCATATCCTCCCGTTTCTGTTTAGCAAAAGCCTCCTGGGAGCAAGGGAATGGGCTTCATTAAGGAAACAAACTGCGGTGCCGTGATAATGTATGGGAATGTTAAAGAAACAAATGGGGACTTTGCTGCAGAGCCCGATGGGTTGCGTGCCCTGAATGCATCACTTCAGCTTCCCCAAAAGCCCGAAGAATTAAGAGATCTATAAAGAAACAGTCTAATCTGAGCGTAATCTAAGTCATAAAGCATCCGCCAGCGATGGATGTTGCAAGGGATAATGGTTGAGTAGCAAACCGCTCCATCGCGCTCCCTTAATGCATCGGGAAAAATAACCCACTCCATTTGTTTCATAATAAATCACAGTTGATGGGTTTGACTTTAAGTCCGTGTCTGTCTCCAAAAACCAGATATAAATAAATTAACCAAATTAGCAGCTAGAAAATGAATCTTTCCTTTGGGAGTCTCACAAGGACAATGAATTTGTATCCAATTGTGCACCTTAGAATTTCAACATAACCCAAGCAAGGAGTTCCTTAGTTTTCAGTTGTAAACTTGTTTTCTGCATGAGGAAAACTCAGTTAAATAGACCTGTGGAGACTTCCAAAAGCTTCGAGCACAAAATTCAGCCCCTCTTATTAAAATGTTGTGCAATAATAGTAATTTCCACTCAATTCGAAAAGCGGAGCAAGTAAATCCAAAGTGCAGATGGCCCATGGGTGTTTCCTCGCGATAAATGAAGTTATTGTGAAGAGTTTGCCGAGCTCCGCAAGGAGCGGCCCGACGTTACATTACTCACTTCAACGAGTTTCCAAATTGAAAAATGGCTACGATTGCAAATCCGGAGCCGTCGCTGCACGGGAATCATTGCCGATGTGAATATTGCCATACGGTCCCATGGCTGTTGATGAACAAAAACCACTCGGGTGGATAATTTTGTGCAGATGGGGCAGCGGCTCCGGGGCCTTTTGCCAAGGCCGGGCCTACTCGTGGCCACCCCTGAAACTCAATTCCTTTTCATTGCGAATATTTCTGGGATTAAAAAATAAATAGATAGATATACCAAAAGTATTTACATCCCTAAGGTTGGATTCAGATTCCACAGAATTTACTCTTTATATCGTAGTTGGATGTCTGACAGATTTATGTATTTGAGGTAATTCAGAAAATCAAACATCAAGGTTGTGGTTGGTGGTGGTTTTGTTCTTGTTTATTGCAATAAAAAGCAAGCCGAGGTTTGTAAACCAAAACCACCAAATAAAACCACTCCAGCACACATAAGCAAGAGAAAATTCAGATAAAACCTCACAAATTTTGCTCCCGCAAAGGTTTTGGGCCTAAGATTCAAGCCAAAAGGTGCAGCTCGGGGAGGTGAAGCCGCATCGGGATGGATGTTGTGTCCTCCAGGTTAAACCATGAGCTGGCAAATCACTCCAAATACAGCCCCGGGTCCAAAACAACGTCAAAATGTTTAAAATACAAATAGATTGTGGTTCCTACATCTCCGCTCCTACCTCTGGTTCATCGTTCCTTTAGGTGGCTACATTGACTTGTGCACAAAGCGTCACTCCGACCCCATGCCAATGGATTTCTCTACCACGGCTTAGAAAGGCTTTTTATTTTTATAATGTTATAAACTAGACTATTAATAACGTTATAAACTATACTATTCATAATGTTATAAACTAGACTATTTATAACGTTATAAACTAGACTTTAAGAACGTAACAACCAAATGTCCCAATTACCAACACGATCCAATCTCCGCCTCCCCTCCAACTCAACCCCGTCCCGCTTGTTTCACTTGACGCTACAATTTCCACCCCTATTTTTGTGGCCGTTGAGGCTTTTTGAATGGTTTCTGCATCCTGTTGGCTCACTCAGGCAAATCCTGGCTCCAGAAAAGCCACGTTGGCGCATCCAAGCTCCCTGAAGCAGGCGGGTTGTGTTTAACACTTTGGTGCCATCCAGGTCTCCACCCGATTCACGCTGAGCAACGGTTCAATTCGGGGAATAAAAAAGGACTAAAATCCAAGCCCTGAGCTACAGCAGAAGCACCAGGAGGAGGAGGAAACGTTGGCGGAGATCGCGGTAAAGTTGTGAAAAACGCAATCGCGGAGAAAGGATGGGGGGGAGACCCCAGTCATCATTTGCCATGGGAGCAGCTTCTTTTAAATGTTAATTCATCGCACAGGGCCCCATTGTAGCAGGCGCCGGGCAAGGGCACAATAGGGACTTTATTCACCAAAAACCCTCTAGAAATTCGCTGTATTCCGGAGCTACAACCACCAGCCTCCCTGCCCTGAATACCAATGATCCTCAGGGCACCCGTCACCCCACCTGTCTTTTCTCCAGCTGAAATAATCCCCGTTTATTAAATAAAAGGCAGGTTTGGTTCGCTGGGAATTGCTGCCACAAAGCTGGTGTGACCGGGAATGATGTTTTCCTAGGTTAAAATCACCAAAAATGAGAATATTCCATTGAGGAGAAGCTGCCGAGAGCCGCAAGGCCGCAACTTCTTGTGCGCTTCAGTTTATGCTAACCACGGTAATTAACGAAATTAATGCTCTGCTTGCTATAGGTGCACGCTTTAAATATCCCATTCTACATGTTGGTTTTGCATGTTTAATGGTAAAGATATAAATGCAAAAACTCGAGGCTATTAGAACAAAACCAACACGTAACGTCACTCGCTGTGGGCGGAAATGAAGGTGAGGATCAAGCACTTTCATTGCAATTCCTGGCATTTGTGGGGATAAACAGCAATTTCAGGGAGGTACTAAAGGGGTTTTCACTCCCAAATGGGTCGTTTCTACCAATTATACCAATTAATCAGGAAAAAAGAAAGGAATAGAGGTGCGTCTTAGATGCATCTCTGTTTTCCCTCTAGTCGAGTGCTTCTATGGGTTTTAGAATAACATGATATAGATCATAAAGAAAAGAGTCTGGCCTTTGATATTTCACTGCCGCCTCCTTTGAATTAACGTGGCTCTTGCTTTTAATTCAGTGTCTGGTTATCTGAGACATTATCTGCTCCAAACCACTAAATCCCATTGCTAAGTGACTATCGGCTTCTCCACTAAATCCCATTCCGAGCTGAAAACTTCATATATGTAATAATAATAATAATAATACCGGTTAAAAGTGATGCAGGTTATATGGTTTTATGAAGTGTTGATAAACTCAATAATAATACATTAATCCGCAGTGAATTGTTAATTACGCGACACGATTATAGGTCATTTGCTTGCTTTTAATCACGGTGAGTAATTGGCTCCCTCGCTACCAACTGATGCATTTATCATTCGGTCCTGGCTTTTCTAAGCCTGACTTACCCTAGGTAGAGACTTCAGAGCAACGCAGGTGATGGAAATCATCAAATTCCTGCCCAAAAGGATGGATGAGTCGCATATTGGAGGGAAACGAGCAGGAAACGAGCGGGAAACGCTTTCAAGTACCAGACAAAGTAACCTGATTTATAACATAATTTAATTTGTGATATGCTTGGTCAGGACCAGGTAGATTATTGCATTTGATATCAGTGCAAATATGTGCAAAATCACCCCTTATAAATGGTTAAGATATAAAAATAAAGGCGTTGATATTGCCCTGATGTTTGATTTTCAACCAGTTTTCCAGAGTCTTCTCTCTGCTAAAATAACGGAGGAGGGAAAGATAAAGGGGAAAATGACTGTATATTTTGTGCCTTGAACAAATTCTCACATGCTCCAATGGGAACCTCTCATGCGTAAAATCCAAACAGCGGGATGCGGTTTCTTCGAAGTCTCAGAAACTCGTTTTTTCAGCTCAAAATGGATCGTAACACAATCCAGTCTTCTAGTGCAGGGCCTCAGGGGGCAGTGCTGGGGCCGCTGTTATTCAATATATTCATCAATTATTTGGACATTGAGTCTTGAATGTGGGCAGGAACAACCCCAGGTTCCAGTGTAAGTTGGGGAATGAGCTGTTGGAGAGCAGTGAAAAGGGAGCTGGGGGTCCTGGGGCCAGCAGGGTGACCATGAGCCAGCACTGGGCCCTTGTGGCCAGGAAGGCCAATGGTACCTGGGGTGGGTTAGAAGGGGGTGGTCAGTAGGTCAGAGAGGTTCTCCTGCCCCTCTGCTCTGCCCTGGGGAGACCACACCTGGAATCTTGTGTCCAGTTGTGGCCCCTCGGTTCCAGAAGGACAGGGAACTGCTGCAGAGAGTCCAGCGCAGCCACCAAGATGCTGAAGGGAGTGGAGTGAGGGTGGCAGAGCCTGGCCCAGGCTGCCCAGGGAGGCTGTGGAGTCTCCTTCTCTGCAGACATTCAAACCCGCCTGGACCCCTTCCTGTGGAACCTCAGCTGGGTGTTCCTGCTCCATGGGGGATTGCACTGGGTGAGCTTTCCAGGTCCCTTCAACCCCTGACATTCTGTGGTTCTGTGACATTATATTTTCTCATGGAAGAAAATATTTAATAATCACTAAAATAAACCACTAAGTAAGTGAAGAAATTGGCTGCGAGCGCTGGTGTTTCTACTGGAAAGGTGGAGAGGAGACAGATGAAAAAACACACTGGTTTTTAGCACAATTTCATTATTTCTTCACAATTTAAGCCCTGATGCTCTCTGAGAACCAAGGAAAACCACCTCTGCAACACACACTGAGGATTAAGAAGCGCTGGGCAACTCAATGAGAATAGAAATGAACAAGAGGAGGAGGTCACTGAATTAATAATAAATACGAAATAAACCACGCACATTCTTTCTTCCATTTATACCCTTTAAAATGTTGTGCAAAATCTTTAACACAATTTGGAGTCAAACCTGATTGGGCTTTATGAACAAAGTACTAAACACATCGTTACCATGGACGAACTTCAAGTTCCAAATCAGATCCAGCAGAGAAAACTCAGCTTAACCTTTTCTAGGCCGGGAAAAGACAGCCCTTTGGCTTTTTATCCCGAGCCTGTCCACATCCCAATTATCCCCATTATCCCGGGAGAAGCAGGGTGTTAATTAGTCAATGTTATTCCTCAAAGCTGTGGGGAATTAATTGTTCTTTATGTGAGGATTCGCAAAGGGAGGGAGGAGGCACCACAATGAGCTCGGACGCCCACGGCCCTCCCGCCAGGGCCTTGTCCGACTACAACCACTAATAATACTAATAATATTAATAATATTAATAAAATACACACATCCACAGCTGCTTTAGAGCCTGTAGATACCCAACAAAATCATCTCTTGAAGAGGAATTTTAAATTATAACAAAAAAATAGACAGAGCTCTAAATATCTCTTGAAACTTGCAGATGTATCTTCAATTTGGAGCCGCATCGCCATGGCTTTTAAACCCAAGTTTTGCATCTTCTGTGTGGGGTTTAGTCATGATATTAGTTAAAAAAAGCAGAAATTTGATAAGAAAAAGAAAAAAGCCCGGTTGAGTTTAATTAACGCGTTTACTTAAAGATTTTGTGCTTAATTTGCTCAGCCGCCGCACTTGAGTAACAAACCCCAGCAAAGGTAACGTATGGAAATGTAAATCAGGTGTAAAACGGCAGCCGAAATGCATTCAATTTTTAAAAATTAAAGTTAAAGCATGTTATATTTAATAAAAAATTACAATATTCATTGGTGGGGAGGCAATTTTTAGGGGGAAAAGCCCAAACTGAGACCATTCTGGGTGCGGTTCGTAGTTGGGTTGAGCGTCTTTCAACTTGTTTACTCCATTCTTTCTAGCAAATGGAATAAATTCTGCTTAAGCGAAGTTATTAGATACAAGAATGGATGATAACAAAAATAATCATCGTCTGCTTTATGCTGTAAATTAATGAAAGCTCTCAGAGCATAAGGACATTGAATCAGAAATGACTGAATCCAACTACCTAATGCAGATGGGGATATATAAGCCTGACCTAAGATGCTACCACTTCAAAGCCAAATAGCCTAAAAATAGAGATACTAGAGGAGGAAATTACCAGCAATCAACAACCAGACGTTAGGAGGTAAAAGGAATAGAAGCAAAAATGGTAGAGAAAAGCAATTTGGTTCGTTAAGAAATCCGAGGCCAAAGCAAAATGGTGCTTAACAATATAAATCTGTCCCATTTGATTCAAATCCTAATATCCTGACACTGCTTCCTACACAAGTTACACATTGATTCCTCCTCTTCCCACCGAGTCCCCTCCAATATTCCAGTTTCCTACCAAACCCGTGGCACATTTTGCTTGGGACATTTGCTCCTCCACCAAATTTGGCCAAAATTGGCCATAATATTGAAAAATTAGTGGAAAGGAGAAGGATTTCTAGACAAAGAGTGAAATTCAACTCAATAATTTAATATTTAGCCAGATTTTGATATCAAGCCCATAATGAAATGAAAACTCCACCAGTTGTCCAACCGCATTTGGGCTCCGGTAATGGGAACATTGTCTCTTATCCCAAGGAAACTACACCACGTTTGCTCTTTTCTTACTAAAAGGACAAAATAAAACTACTAAAAGATCACAGCCTAAATTCACCCTAGGATTAAATACACATTTTTCCATTATTTTCTATGAACACAACAAATGTTTTTGCACTGGGAGATGTGAGCCCAGAGCATCTACTTATGGAGATTGGAGAATAACGTTCTAACATAAATCCAAAAATACGTTGCCCGAGCGACAATACATTGTTGACTTATTCATTATTTAATCTTACTACAAGGCCTAAATGTTATCACCAAGATTCTTCAGGAAATTAATTTGTCTCGTTAAACAGAAGATCAGCTTTGATCTCAGCAAAACCGTTGGCGATGAAGACTCCGCCATCATTCAATTAGGTAGAACGTTAATTACGACTGTGTATTAAGTATTTGAACCCACCTCCTCCCCAGGACGTATTACAAAGATCTAAGTGTTTAATTTGTAACTCAGTCTATTGTGTTGCCATTAATTAGAGCTCCTTCCACATTTTGGCGGGTAATGAGTCGTTGAGGAGAGTTATTTTGGTTGGAAAAGCCCCTCAAGATCACTGAGTCCAACCATTAACCCAATGCTGGTGCTGATTTCTATTATATATTGGGCTGAATTTGGAAACCAACCTTGCTGTGTATTTAGGTGACGATATATTAGATTTATAGGGACCTTGGGTTACGTTCGAGTGAAGTCTCAGCTCCTCCTGACTTGATACAAGCGGTGAATTAAATAACATAGAAGTTGCCTAAATGATAATCTTCAAAACACCAAAATTGTTTAATTTTTGATTTCTAACACCAGGTATCACTTTTGCATATATGGACATTTAATACGTGATATGAAATATCTCAGACATGGATCCAAAAGTAACATAATGCCAAGTGTTGGCCAACAGAAAAAGGGGGATCAGCTCTTACGTGGATTCAGGTTGACGCCAATTATGATCTTAAAATAATTACATGGAGCTCTACCGCCTCTACCTGTACGTTCTCCATCGATCCACTCTCCACACACATGTTATATCGTGTTGGAATAAATCGCTCTCGGATTCAGAATCGCCAACTTCTGGATGACTTCCAGGTTCTTTCACGCACATCTGCTCCACACATTAATAAAATGTACAGGCACCAGCACCGCACAATTCAGCACTATTTCCATATTCTGTAGAATTAATTATATGTAATTAAACTTAATATCATTACGTTTGTGTTCTGGGAGGCGAGGATTTTAATTGCTGCCATGTCAACAAATTCCTTTCTCCGTCTCGACTCTAGAGCAAAAAAACAGCTTGGTGAAAATACCACCACACTCGCCACAATTAGTTAAATGGCAAGGAAATACCCCAATTCATCAACATCTTTATATAGGTTTTTCCCTCGCCAATGCGCACGTCGCTACAGATATTGATGGTTTTCCGTGTTCTATGGCAGAGGCCCAGGTACCGTCCTCCCCGGCAACCTCCCCCGTGCCGCAATTTCATTAAATTAATTAGCGCCGAGTGCTGAGAGAGCAGCTGCTCGATGGCCGCTGCCTCGTTGATTTATGGCCGGATCTCCGCACGGCGAGCGCGTTGGGTTGTTGGTGAAATGAAGATCCGCGCGCCTCGACTTCGCCAGCACTTAACCTAATGCTTTATGTCATAGATCACGGGGAAAAAAAGCCATGAAGAGGTGCGAGATCCCAGTGTTGTTCTATTCGCACTGATTTATGAGGTAGTTGTGTAATAAAAAGCCCTCACCACTTTCGCGTGACCGCAGAAATGTTGTGTATTATGACCCCAACCTCTCCTTTGTTTAACAGTTAACTTGGATTTTGTGGCCATCAATTCCTCACAACGCCCCGTTCTCCTTCACCGTTAACTCCGCATTTCCTCATCTATAACGTCCTAGAAATTATCGTGTTCATTTTGCTGATACCTTCATATTTCAAGTTTTGGTTTAGTTGGGACAACTTGATCAAGAGTCAACGCCTCAACCACATTTTTCCTCCTCAGGCTGGCACTGTAAGTAGATTCACAGCTACACATTAATCTGATTTTATTGATTTTAATCCAATGGAAATATTCCGATTTCAATAGCGAAGCTGCAGTGTAAAACTGGAACGTGGGACCAAGTCAATCTATTGAGAAACCAGCAGCTCATCCAGCATCACCAGGTTTAATACAACCCTGCGCTACACATTGTTACCATTATTCAGTTAATTCCGTTACAAAGAGAACCTAAAGACAGCAGTGGGAGCAAATAAATTATTAAGTTAATGAGTTATTTAATAAAAAAAGTGACCTTTCTTATTTGAGAAGCGCAGTCAATCAGTGTAACAGATGTAATAGCAGAGTCTGATCCCATCTGTACCAATAAGTCAAAGAAAGCAAAGAGATTTATTCCATATTTAAGTCTGATTCGCATCTATATCACCTTCCTTGAAGGTAACTAAACTACCACATTTCTTAGCTCTGTAATATTAATTATAACACCCAAAAGTGTTTTTCAGAATAGTTTTATCCACACAAATCTGACAAAAATCTTCCAAAACAACAAGGGTCATTGGAGAGGAAATTCTGTTGCTAGGAGACCATCATGATCAAGAATTAACATAAAATCTCTTGTTATTTAAAAAAAAATCAATGCAGATATGTACAAGGAACATACTTGTGTAACAAGGACTGAATTAGGAGCGTCAGACCAGGTTTAAATCCAAGGCGGAGGGGAAAAAAATCAAGAGGTATTGATTTCTTGGAGATGGGCTGGGCTTTGTACACTGAAGAACCAGTTCCAAATATCCCAATATCCTCCAAACCAACACAAGGTCCTGATGGAAGTACTAAAACTGCATTTTTTCTGGTATCCTCGTCTTTCTATTTTAGTAAAACCCCTCGATATAATTTTTCCTTTAATCCCAGTAAGAGAAGAGGTGGAGAAAACGCAAAACATCGGTAACAGGCAACTGGTTTGGGGAGAGTATTTAATGTATCCCTGGGTACGCGTCCATCATCTTAATGCTCTAAGGACGCAAATTGTGCGGAAACATCTTCCTATGAAAACCATGAGGGGTTTGAACCAGTGAAATACAAGGTGAAATACCCAGAATTGAATATTTATAAGCACACGGCGCAGCTTGATTGAGTTTAGTGCAGCTCGCATGGGAATCGCTTGTGTATAGACTAAAAATCACGCTCAACTAATGTAAAGAAAACCCCACGTATGGTTTGAGCTTTTAATTTCTTCCTTTACACCTTCACTCTCTTCCATTTCCCCAAAATATAGAAGGAAACGAGTTGGTGCCATCTCTGAATATCCATGGGTCGGACTTTAATACGTAATTTATGTGTTGCGATATTCCCGAAAACTTGATGTGCAGAAGTGCATTTTGATACTAAACGGACCTGTTTATCAAACTCCAGTCAGCAATAATCAGTTAATCAAAGTTTAATGACGTGTGGCGCCAAAGTTGCAGCGACGCCGTTTTCCTCGTCGTTCCATCTATAGAAATAACGCGTATGGGATCCCGGCCAATGCGCCCTATGGAAGAATCAACTACAGCGTGGACCAAATGGGGCGGAATTTTTATCAATGTTTAATAGCAAAGAGTAAAAAACGACGCATAAAACAATGTATTTACATTTCAAATCCGCACTATGAGCTAATTCAACGATTTGAAGTATTAAGAAGATCAATTAACTCTGGAAATGTTCATTTGTAGAACTCAACTAAGATCGTTGCCCTTTGTTTTGGGTTTGTAAGGGGGTGGTTTTGGTTGAGTTTATTGTATTTTTCGGTGTGTTTTTTTAAACAAGGCTCAATTCAGGTTTCCCCCAAGGCTGAGACCACATTAAAAGCTTCACAAAACCTCCAAAGAAAACACCACCCAAAATAATTCAAGCACAAAAACGAATGCCTTAAGAACTAAAGTACCTGCTCTGGAGCCAGAAGGGGTTTCAAAACCTCTCCCTTGGCTGATATTAAAACTCCATGGTTCTCCGTAGCCACGGCCATTTAACCACTCGAGTGCCTTTGGATGTACAACAGAAACCCTGGGAATTGCCATTTATTCAGGTCCCGAATACGCAATTTGGCGCCTTTTTCCCTGCTCTTCCCGCTTCAGAGACCCCAGCGGGGATCCCTTGCAAACCCAGCGCCGTCGCATTTGCCAAAGCACTTAGCGAAGGATTTGGCATTTCCAGAGGCAATTTAGCATAATATCCCAATCACCCCGGTTTCCACGTCGAAATAGAAGATGCTACTAAGCCCTCAAGAAGCGCCACAACAAAAGGAATCAAAGCAACAAAAGATTGACAAGATTCATGGATTTTTCTCATTGTTTGAGTCGCTTTTTCCACGGCTTCGGAGCTCAGAGCTGCTTTTCGGACCATGGAAATCACCAATATGGGAGGTTGAAGGGACCTGTTGTTGTCCTTTTTTCTCCTCTTTTTGAGTGATTCCAGAGCACAGGCCCCAAGTGAGCTACTGTGACTGTTTCAGAAAGCTTTAAACGGCAAAGGAACAATTTACAGATTATTTAAATGCTTCATAAAAGGACTAAACCACCACAGTTTGGTTCGGGCTCCAAAGGTGGGAAAGGCCTGAGATGTCGCCAGGCCCAGAACCCACAGGGACACAGAACAGGAACCAAACCCCAATAACTATTCTACTCCATCACACCTATTTCACCTCCTAGTTCTTATTATTTCATACAATTATAGAACTGTATAGGCTGGAAAGACCGTTCAGGTCACCGAGTCGCATCGTATTTGTACTTTAACTCTTAACAGACGGCCCCAAATTAAGTTCTGCAGGCTGTACCTAAATGTTTAATTTCTTCTTTTCCTGTTTTGAATAATCACCACTCACATTTGTAAAATAAAAGGCAGAAGGAATGAGACAAAAAAGGAGAATATATCTTGCTGGGAAGACATTAGAAAAAGTCACCAAATTCCCCCATGTTGCTCAAGAGCTTCAATGAGGATGTGGAAGCAGTACGAGACAAGTCGAAATAAATTATCCAAAGAAACTATTGAAGGAAACAAGAAAATATCGTTATTATCGGGAGAGATTTTGTATCTGGAAACCATGAAAAAGAGCTCAGCAAAACCTCTAAGACAAAAAGTATGGAAGAACGGCCACCAATGTTCCTCCAGGTCAAGAGGAGCTCATGGAGTCCTTCCAACAGTGTGTAAATTGGTTGAAGATGATGCCACCACATTCATCTTGGTCCCTACAAGCTGCGAGTAGAGGAACGTGTGCACACACATCATGGAATCGCAGAATCCCAGGTTTAAGCCACCTCAAGGATCATCTGGTCCAACCTTTCTTGGTTAAGCCTGGTCTAGACAAGCCGGTCCAGCCCTGGACACTCATCTTCTCCTCTTCTCCTTGGATCCAGGTCCCATGGGTTGAATTCCGGTCCAAGCCGAGAAAGACTCTCTAGTTGGTTGTGTCTTTTGAGGTTAAACACAAGGACTTAAAACCCCGTATCTACCACCAGCTCCAATGTTTTGTTAATCACAGAACGTCCCAAGCTGGAAAAGACCCACCAGGATCATCGGGTCCAGCTCCTGGTCCCACAAAGGACAAAGCCGAGGGAATCAAGCAAAGCCTTGGATACTCAATAATACGGGAGACCAAAGGAGAATCGAAGACTCTTAAAAGCATTTGGAGATCTAATTGATTCTCTGGGCTCATCAACCACCTGGCCTCAGGTTCTGAGCATGGTTTATGGCCAATAAACCTTTGGCACTTGACCTCTTGGTTTGTCATGTCAATGACCACACGTATGGAACATTTAAAATCCACGTTGACGCTCCTGTCCCCATATATACACCAAGAGTCTTCCTCCCAGAGTTATTAATACATTTGACAACGGATTTGCAAAATTCCAGACAGGTTATTTCATGGGCTGAGACGATAAAACCCGCTCTGGAAACCACATCCATTATGCATGAGGCTGGGGACAATATCCTGCCAACAGCAGCCAGGGACAAACAGCAATAAATCTGAAAAGCGGCCAGCAAATTACATTTATAGGCAGGGAAAGTGCTCCCTGCGAAGATTGCGCCATCTCCACTACTCAAGCGCCGGCATTCGCGCCCGTGGCCGCGTCATTCAGATGCCTTTGAAATGGCTGGAATAAAACCCTAATTAAACAATTAACGAAGACATTTAGCGCTTACGAAAAGAGGCGAAGGGCGAGTCGGCCGGAAAACAGCCAGAAGTTGGGTTTTCCTTAGCAAAAGCGTCTGCCGACGTATAAATTTCAACAGGGAAATGTGGATTAAATGTAAAGGCCAGAGCACCCCAAAGAAACACGCAATAAGTGTTTTAATTGTTGGTTCGGTTGTTCTGTTCTGGTTGTTGTCAGGTGAACCTGTGATTGAAAGATCTGCCTTGTATAGGTTGCAGTCAATGAAATAATTAATAATAATAATAATAAAATATTGTCTTAATGGGAAATGTAGACTCGCTAAAACAATCCCTCAAAGTCCAACAGAAATCAACACTATCACCATTTAATTCCGCGTCTATTCACCAATCCTCGTCTAAAGCACAAACACCTGAAGAGAAACATTCAGATAATTCTAATTATTTGCAGAATAAGCACCAAAAAACCCTATGAAAGGATGGAAAATCCTGTATTTAAGATGATATTTGACATGAGTACGGTTGAAATTTGGCTTAGGAAATGAAAAGGGCAACGAAGACCAAGGTGGTTAAGCGGGATCTAGAGATTTGCATAATTAATCGTAAAGCTTGAAAGAAAATATTAACGACTTCCACAAAGGGCATTGAGGATCAAGGGATACGGTGAACACTCTTTTGAGGAGACTTTTGTGTCCTCCTATGTGACGCAATGACGATCCAAGGAAAGAAATAGTATTAATATTGGGGCAATTAACCGGTTTTACTCTAATTATATACAAATTGGTCAAAAATCAATAGTTTTGCGATGCAAGAGGACACAAGAGTTGAATATTCAAGTGGGAGTTTTGATACCATTGGAAAATCCCACTGGTTCAGCGGGGATTTGCTCTGATTTATTCCATTGGAATCCTGCAGCCGTTCGATTAAATGGGTTCAGTGCCAATTCTCTCCACATAAACTTCATTAAACGGATATTGCGAAGGGCCGACGCCTTCTAGAGCTCTTTAAATCCATCAAGGACATATTCCCAGTATATTTTATATTTCTTCATAGATCAATTTGCCAATACAATTGGCGATATACAGTTTGAATAGTCTCAAAATTCGCGACGCGTTCTTTAATTAAATACATATATGGGAAAACATTTTAAACACAAAACACTACAAGAAACAGGTTTTTAATGTGTTTCAAGATTGTCGATAACACCATTTAATCCCATTTATCATAAGAGATGAAGTGTAGCCAAATAACGATGCCCCATCATGACTGAGCTCCAATTTGCTTTCTACATTAAATCCCAACTAATTTGGGCATTTTTAACCTTCCCCAAGATCTTCGCAGCCTCAGGAAGGACAAAATTTAAGAGTTTTGGGAGTGATTTCATTATTTCCACTATTACAGGGGGAAATGTAATGACAGGAGCTTGAAAATTAAAGATGGAGAATGAAACATATCCAAATATCCTTGAATAACCTTGTTAGGAAATGGTCTAAACTCAGCCTATGTGTGTAATCCTGTTACAAACCAGCAGCTTCCAGGAGCTGTGTAATGAGATTAAACCACAGTTTGTTGTAGTTTGTTGAATTAAAGCAAAATTTCACCCAAAAAGCCCTTAAAATGGCCAAATACCACGTTAAGTCAAGAGTACATAAGTCGAAATACGGTGAGGACACCACAATTTCCCGCATGTTCCGGGGTCGTTTTCCGATCCTCACTTATTTCTTAATGCTATTTTGATTCTCCGGAAGTAATTAATTCCTCTTCCTTCATCATAATTAGTCTGTGCATCTGTGGAGGGCAGAATTTATCCTCTAGATCAAGCCAACCCATGGAAAACCCTCAATACTGCTAGGTGATAATGTATTAATCATGTAAAACACCACCAAGAGCGCACTGAACTATATTACACCAAATTTTCTGACACAAACCAAGTAAATACGCGGATAGTTCTGTTTCTTCACGATCTCCTGCTTATTTGCCTTATTCCCCATGATCTTCCAAGGGCCACCGCCACCAAAACGCAAATATGACCTCATGAAAATTAAAAGAACCTTAATGTTTAATTTTGATCTGCACATTTGAGACGACATTTCCTATTGGATGTTTAAATAAGTGGTATTAAATCTGAGAGAGCTCCCACGCCAAGCTCAGGCTACACAAAACCCACCCAAATTCAACAGCTTGGTTACTCCGCTTTAATTCCATCCCTAAACCCAATAGGTGACAAATCCACAGCGATTCCACCTCGGAGATGGAGCACGAGGAGCTTTCAATCCCTATTTGAAGGACGGGAACATCCCGCAGATCAACTCGTCCCCGTTAATCCTTCATTTGAGCTGCTTATCTGCAACCACCCGCTGTTGGGCACCAGGATTTACCTCTTCGGGGCCTGTTCTTCGAGATACGGAGTCGCTCCTGAGATGCTCAGCGTCCTCATCCCATTAAATAAGGAGCAAAGGGACCGTTCGAGCCACAGGACGTGACATCGCGGGTGCTTAAAAGAGCCGCTTAACCAACCTACAGCTCGGCCACAAGAGAAATGGTTTTATCTTTAAATTATAGCTTGGTTATTACCACCTTCTAAAAGAGAGAAAAGCAAAAGCAGTCGCCCATCATTATATAAAAATAAAGACACTGCTTAAAGCAAAATAAAGGAAACCGGAGTCTGAATGCATCTCTTTCCATCAGATAAGGAGGTGAAAGCTCAGCACTATCAGTTAATCCCCCCCTTTCTTTTTAAATCTTATTATCTAATTAATATTCTGCCAAAATATTTTCTATTTCCAAGCACCTAAGGGAGTTAAGGGATCAATTCCTTCTGCCCAATAATATTTAATAAGCGACACATCATGTTGCTTTCCAGCATTAAGAGGGTGTTCTCTTTATATGCATTTTATCTAATTGCCTACACCAGTAAAATATTAAGTAAAGCAACGCACAGCCATTAATTTAACACAGATCATTAGTAAACGCTGAATTCAATGTTATTTAGCGCACGGTGCCATAGTAAACACGCATTTAAAAATAGAAATAATTTCAAAAATTGGTGAAAACGCCCAAAAAGTTCAATTCTCAGGACTGGGTATTCAATCTTTATTTCAAGACAAACTCTGCAGAGCAGTTTGAAAGACCAGGGAGCGCAGGTTAATGGGTAAATGCTGGAATCAGGTCCTTGGGTGACCCCGGTGGAAGTTCTGGATGGTAAATGAGTCTCCCTTGAGCCCCGAGGTGATTCTGGTCCCACCATTTGGAGCCCCGAGGTGAGGTGCCCAAAATTGCCCCCAGCTCATTTCCTTTCATCCTGTCGATTGTTCCTTGGGAGAAGAGACGCTTCAAATCTCCATAGGAATCTGCTGCTTTATCTTTAAAATAGGAATTAATGACACTGGAACGCCAGGCAAAATAAATCAGGATTTCCATTAAAACTTCAGTATTAAAAATATCTACTTGTTACTGAAACCGGTTGGTACTTCAGAAAAGCTGCAGTCAAGTCAACTTATGACAAGCACCTGAATGTTGAAATTCCGAATAAACAAGACAATAAATAAACAGCAGAGAGCACAAGAGAAGAGAGGCAGTTGAATTAGAAGCCTGCCAAGGGACTGTCATATATTCCATATTCTTTTGGCTTGAAGTTTGGATTTTAACAGCGATAAACTATTGACGCTAAAGCGCTGCCTCCGCTCTCGGGCACGGTTTTATTCTGTATTTCTGATCGGATACATTCAGGATGTTTAAACCGCTTTAAATACTGCGCCTGAGCACCGTATGATGCTCCCCGTTAATCAATATTAAACGCGGTTTAGAGCGTATTTTGGTATGGAACATAATGAGAGTTGTGTTTTTCCACCTTACCCGGACGCGTTTGTGTGGTTTGATATAAAACAGGCAGCACAAGCGGGATGATAAACTGGTACGAGACGGGAGCACCTGGATCATTACGGTGGAGGAGACGCATCGATCGGGTTTCCAAAGGATACCGGAGCGCTGGATTAAAGTTGAACCACTCCCATTAACCCTAATCAATTACATCTTTAATCACCGAACATGCCCTGTATGACAGCTAAAAATCGAGATGCACGATTATTTGGATGGTTGGGGTTATATCACTACATGCATTTTAACGTTTTTAATGTATATTCGTTGTCCTAAGCGACTCAATATTGCAAGTAAAAACTTCAACTTCTTCGTATGGCAACTTGTGATTAGTTTTTCAAGTATCTACGCTCCTACAGCATCACGATTTATTAGAGCAAAGCTGCGTTGTACAACCTAACGACAAGTTCATTAAAGCAGCCTCCGCCGGTGACAATTTGAGGGGTTTTTACCAAACAAATTCATTATTGTGAAGGGCCCGGTGTTTCCCTAACGAGCTCCATTTGATCACCCAAACAGAAACGCCTCGCCGTCCTTAGCGACAACTTCAAGCAAATAGAGACTGAATTAAAAATTCAGGAGAAATCAAGGAAAAAGAGATAAAACCTCGTTTGCGCACTAATATCTCAGGATGCTTCTCGGGCATCCACAGTGATTTGATGTTAGCATAGAAAATGGTATTGAGCGCCCATTTCCTGCCAAAGCTAAGCAGCCAAGTCATGGCGGCGTTGAGCAAAGTCACCATTGGATGCTCAAAGCAAAACCAGCCTAAGGGCTCGGCTTAACTAGACTCACACCTACCCACCACCAAAATGAGTCTTTAGCAAGGAAAAGAAAGATAATAATTCAATATTGCTAAACGTGGAGGTTTCATCCACAAGCAGAATTGGCAGCCGGATAACAACGGCGCTTCAGAAACTCTATGAGTAGGTTCACGTCCATAAACTCTTCTATAAGCGGGTGTTAATTACAGACAATTTAAAAAATAACCTCAACAATAATTAGTATACTATGGTATCCTTGTATAGAAGTGCCTTGACAAGATCTCGTTTTAAAAAGAAATTAATGCGGCGCCCCAGCTCTGCATTTGGGCTCCAGAGCTACAAACTCAAGCAGGGTTTAAACTAAGCAGCCCAGCAGAATTAAAGGAATGTTTTGGAGGACAAAGTCTCTGCACTAACGGTTCTGCGACCAAATGAGGCCAGAGAGACTCGGCGGAGACTTTCATCAAGTTCCATCAGCTCCAATTTGGAAGGTGAACCACGGGCACGACAACATCTACTAATAAACCCACACTTTTCAAGCCTACGGCTGTTACCTTGAAGCTCGGTGAATGCTGCAGAACTTGGTTTTCAAGCCCTTTTTCCTTCCTGCTTCCCCTGCAAAATTATCACTTTATTATTCATTATTTCCGTGTCCACTCTCCAGAACGTGAGATTTTGTACAACCATTTATATTCACCAAGACTGATTATTTTAAGCAATAGTCTCCCATGTTGCAAAGATATAGAAAACATCCTTATTCCTAAAGTGCGATCTGCTATAAATATAAAACAAGATCTCCCAACATAGAATCATGGAACATCCTGAGTTGGGATCCACGAGCATCACCAAGTCTTGGCCCTGCATGTGACAACCCCACAGTCCACATAAAACTACTTTTAATAAAAATAACACTCATTTTCTTGTCTAAACACATCAATAGTTGCTGAAACATCCTCTTTGGAGCCTGGTAGAGCATTTAAGAGTAGCAACTTATTAATTATATTATATATATATTCATTATTACCTGTCAATAAGAAAGGAAAAACCCACCCCTAGAAAACAAGGCAGATTCAGCTTCCACCTGATGGAAAACTCAGGGGAGATTCCAAGCAGCCTGGGATAAATGAACTGAGCTCTGTTTTAATCAGGACACTGGGATTAATTAATCGCGGCAAGGATTAAGAAACAAAAATGATGTGTAATTTATTAGAGAAATGAAGGCTTGGTGGCTTAGTCTCTAGACAGGGAATTAAATGCCTTTCTGCTCGCTCCAGTGAGATTCTTAAATAACTCTGAATGAGTCAATAAATACCCATTTAAAGCAAAAAACAAATGGTGTTGCAGAAGGAAACGCTGCCCTGGGGGTAAAAGGATTTGAGTTGAGCTACAAGGTTTTCCCCAGGAACACCGAGCAACTTCTTCATTTAGCACAATTAAAGTAATGGAAATAATCGGTTCTCTTCCCATCTCTTTATATCAATTAAAGATCAAACTCGTCAAAGCAGCGACGTTATCCTAGATATCGCATTGAAAGGATGACGCCCTGTAGGCTTCGGTTTATTGTTTCACTCGCGCTTCCAGCTTCGCCACTTCAACTCCATAAAGAAAAGCAGGGGATTAGGGTTTATAATCTAAAAGGTTGTGAAGTTCATGGGATTTTGAGCAAATAAAACAAAGCAAAGCGACACTAAATCACCTCGGGCTGGTGTGCAGCACAACCTACGATCGGCTGAAAGGTCAGGGAGGTTTGGAGCACATTTTGTAGTAAAACACACAAACCAAAATAATAATAATAATAATAATAATAATAATAATAAGTCACCAGGAATCAAATTTATTCCAACTGCGTTTGATATTCTTGCCCAAACAAGCCACGCAACGTGATAAAGTGATTTTTTGGCACGTGGTTTTCCCTCCCTCTTTCTAAAAGGACCCGAAGAACCCTTTGCCGGCCGATGATTAAACCCCAGCGCTGAGTTTTGCTTCCATCTGGAAATTAAAGCAAGCAGGTAGCAGAATGTATTATCAGCTGATGTATATCCACGGGCGAGCTCATTTGTATAGAACATTTAAAAGGATTAAGCAGCACGACGGGCTCCATTTGGTGACACGTTTGTTCTTTCTAAAAGCTTCAACCCATTCCTATTTGCTCTTCCATTCCCAGCGCTACGCAAATATTATGAAACCCTTTAGCGAGCTCTAAAGCTTTCGCTGCCTTGTCTTTAATTAGCTGATAATTACTTGAAGGCGCCAATTGATTGGCATTATAAACAGAGGAAAAGGAAAACGGGGCCTTTTATTTCCAAGCTGTATTTAAGGTTTTAAGGGGGGTGTTCGCAGCGTATCATTAAGTACAACAGAGCAAAATAGGCTACAAAGCGGGTTTAAGCAGCATGACTAAACTAGGCCGCTTTACTCTTCAGATTAGGCCAGCGACAAGTGATAAATGAGGATTATACACGTGTGGTTCTGGCAAACGGCAAAATTCTGTATCCAGGATCGTCCGGCTCATAAATAACCCCAAATTTAGAACCAAACAAGCAACCCGGTAGCTTTTCAGTGCCATTTTCATGAGGCACATCAGCAACTCGAAAAAGAAAGGTTTACATCATTTTTCCCGCCTGTAAATAAATCGCATCCTACTTAGCGTCCAGGTTTAAACCCGCACCTACAAAGGTCAAAATAAAGCTTTATGTCAATGTAACTTCGGTCCAAATCAACCAAAACCTGCCCGGGTTTCAAGGCTGTGATCATATAGACAGAATTCCTACCTTAAGAGGTTTCTACAGGTGGAAACCTGGAGTAGAAAAACCTACACAATAAAAAGTAATGGCAATTTTTATCCTCTCCCTGAGATTAAATCATCAGCACCAAACTATTGCCCAGGGGGAGGGAAAAGCAGAAAAGCAACAAAGTTCCAGAGCACCATCAATAAAACATTTTTATACAAGTTTTACCTGTAAACTCCTCAGCTTCAAAGCAAGTCAATACCAATAAGAGGATATTGTTTAAATCCTACTCTATACAACTTTACCTTCTTTAAATAAAAAGATACAGCATTGCACACTACACTGTAACATTCACTGAAACCCTCTGGCATGCCTTAACATTCCACCCCCCACAATCACAATAATCAACAAAAATCAATAAATTAGGCAGAATAACCCTTTTTTTCCCTTCATAAACAGCCAAAATACAAAAGCCAGACACTAAACTTGTGGAATCGGGTGAGTTACCTCCAAAAACCACCATTCTATAGATGGACTAAGGGGGTTGCTCTGCAATAAGGGGCCTCCAAAAAACCCCTTTTCCCCTCATTTTTACCTCACAAGTTGTAGCTAAAACCTGGCTGTTTAATTCCCTAGAGTTCCAGCACAACCAGAACAGGCACATAATTATTTTTAAGGCATCTATCTCATTTTTTCTCCACACAACATGAGGGCACCTTTGCTTTGTTCTGACTCCTCAACAACCTCACTTGCAAACCCACATCTCCTCACTCACATTTACCCCCAACTAAACAAAAACCACCGTAATAATGCCTCACTGCTTCCCAGCCACCACAATACACTAAAATAAACATATTTATAAAATAAAAATAGGTGTTTTTATTACCTTGTGTTGTCCTGAGCAGCACCCGGGCTCCCTCACCAGGGGCTCCCTCACAGGCACTGAAGCCCTAATGGTGCTTTTGATCCAACCACAGCTCTTTGTTCTCCCCAAACCCCCCAGGTGTGGGTCAGGGCTCATTAACAAGCTCATTAACCCTCATTAACAGGCACCAGGTGAGAGACTGGAGGTTTGAAATGGCACCAAATGAGGCCCTAAGAGCATCAATTGCCCCAAGTGGCCTCAGCTGGGCCTCACTCAATGGCAGCCCCGGTGCGGGGTAGAAGCCGAACCCCAAATTCTGGGGTAAATTTGGGGGTTCTCATGCCAAGAAAGGCCTTGAGGTGCTGGAGTGAGTTGAGAGAAGGGAATGGAGCTGGGGAAGGGGCTGGAGTCACCATCCCTGGTTAATATACGCACAGATAAGGTTCTATGGACACGGGTTAGTGCCAGGGTTGCGTTATAGCTGGACCCGATCTTATAGGTGTTTTCCAATCAAAATGATTTGACGACATTAAAAAGGACTTGCCATGCTCATCCAGGCATTTCCCAGCATATTTCTCGACGTTAAAAGCTTTAAAGCAAAATTAAAATGAAAATACAAACCAGCTTCATTAAACATCCATTTTCTCGAGGTTTTCCTTTGTCAAGCTACAGCGAAATACTCAGCAGCATTTCGGTTAAAATGTTTAATATTTGGGAAAGAAACAGCGATTTACTTTCTGACAAATTGATAAAACAAGCTAAAGAAGGGGGGTTTTTTGCCATCAGACAATTTCAGAGGGGGTTGGCCTGACTTGGCTGTAATGGCACCACCATGCGCTAATCCCACCAAGTGCCTTCAATATCCTAAACGCCTTTTCCTCGTCTCTCCCACCTTCTAAATCCAATTTTCACCCTATAGAATAAAAACCTAGAGCCCGTATTCTCCATAATGAAGCCCTTTCCCGGCCAGTTGTAATGAAAATAAGAACCAGAAAAATCAGAAGCCAACCTAAGGCATTGAGAAGAACCCAAGTTTTCGACTATCGCCAACACTTTCCATGACCACATACTACAAAATTCCATAATCAAATATCCCTCCTGCTTATGGTGCCACGGGACACGCATTATTTTGTTGAAAATAATGGGTTTAGTTCTGTTTATTTCACTTGTTGAGGCACAGATCTCGTCTCCTGTTTTAATTTGCGCTCTTATTTATACCCGACGTGCCAGAACAACCCCACCAATGTCATCTCACAATCAGATTATTTGCGGTAATTTATGATTAAATTTATCTTTAAAAGCGGGAGGCTTTATTTCAGACCATCTCTTGCCTTTAAATGCTACAGTCGGGTTTTTCATCCCCATTATTCCCCTTGGAAAAGCCGCGTTCCCTTGTGTGCCGAGCTCCCGTTCCTGCTCCGGCGCTCTCGTTTCATTGTTCCATCCGCAAACTAATCCCGAGCTCTAATTACAGCCCTATTTGTGTATCGCTAATGACTCGAGCGAGCTGTAATTGTCTGCGCCAACCTTGGAGAGCACGGAGCTCCACAAGATGAGTAACCAACACTTCTCAGCAGCATTAAAGGGTTTCCTAAGGGTTTAGGAAACACTAAATAAAATATCTTTGTAATGGGAACACACGTTATGGGGCAAATAGAAAGTAGAGCGACCCTTGAAAGGCACAAAGCCCTAAGTCCCATGTTACATTGTCCATGAATGTGTCCATGTCATTTTTCTCTTCGTTGTTACAAATACCACGTGTTGTGTAATAAGAACAGAGCGGAATGGATCCCGTTGAGCTCAGGCGAATCGGGACATTTAGATATTGTTTTACGTTCTATTAGAAACGTTGGACAAACCATCTACGCTCACCAATAATTCAAGGCAGCTCGTGGGGCTTTGGCGTTTCCACGTTAATTGGTATTAATGGGTTCGTTTATTCACATTAACAACATCTCTCTGTGATGGGGTTGATAGTGGTGACAACTGTTGAACCAAAGATACGACTCTTTGTGCGAAGCCAACAGAGCAGCCAACTCAAGAGACTCAGGGGTGGTTGAGGGAGGTTAAATAGGGAATGATTCTCCATCATAGCACAAGAACTAGAAGTCCCAGGGAAATCGCTGAATTATTTCACTAACGAACTCAATAATTGCGCATTGCACAACTCTGGAACTTTGGGATGTCATGGAGCCGAATGGTTCCAAAAGAGACGAGGCCGATACAACAGGGCAATCTCATGATGTTCTTGAACTTGAATTAAAGCGGCGTTTAGCTCCATCGGTTCCTACGCACTAAAGGATGGAAGACACAAGGCAAGACCAACCTAAACTCATCTCTTGACTCTTCTTTAATTGTCCTTTGCTTCCTGTTCCACCAGACAGACCAAGACAGGGCCGATCAAATCTCAATCTGATCGCATTTCTGGCCACCCTCCACACCTTGAATTTATGGTTGATGACAAAAATAATAATTCAGCTCTTCCATGTTGGTTATTCCAATAATATATTCCAAGAATAACTTGCCTGAGTCTTCTCACGACCAAAAAGGATGAGGTGTGGGTACAGCAAGGAAATTAATGGGAGTTTTCCGAGCCTACGGACCTAAACGTCACCATTGGAGTAAATCAAATATTGCTCCAGCAAACCATATGGAGAACGGCGATTTCCTAAATGTTAACAGCAGCGTTTCCCCTGCAAACGGCGTCTCAGCACTGATTCAAAACATCTCGGCCAAATAAGAAGAAGAAACGAAAGAGAAAAGCGCGTTATTATACAGAATCAATGCAGATATCACTGCTTAACACGTGATCGTCTTGACAACGAATCCTGAGGGCGGCCAATGCAAATAATGCAAGAGAGATGGGTAGTTCCTGAGCACAAATATCTATTATTTTTACCGAAGTGAAGCTCGTTACCCCCTCCATTTCCTCATTAAAAGGTGGCAGGAAAACCATTGCGAAAGGGGAGGGCGCGTTGTCAGGAAATTGTGGTTTCTCAGTGATGCTCTATTACAAAAACCCCTCGATCCCTTTCGACAGCCAAGGCCAAGACGAGCGACGACGGGTTTGTGTCTTTAAACACGCTGAACCATGACGGAAAAAGGGAATCAACACAGCAACAGAGTTGTTGCAGTGAATTCCTCCCCTATTCCCGGGGCTCCGCAGTTCTCAACGTTTTATGGCGTTGAAATAGTTGAAATTCGGGCAAGCGCCGACTCGCCGCACTGGATTTACTTCCAGGAGATGTCTTGTGAAGCTTAAATCTGTCTCGTTTTATAATTCACTCCTTGAGGTTCTCCAACGCATCCACGGTTTGGGTGTTCGAACCTCTCGCAGCATGCCGACGATTTATGGAGCGGGTTGAAACGGTGCTGGGGGGGGGATAAAGATATATATTGGATAGAATGACTGCTAAAAAACTATATTGACTTGGAAACGTTACAGATGGTACGAGTTCTGCTGCAGCCAATATGGTTTTACATGAAGAACTGCAGAGTAACTGTTGTAGTCAATGGAGCAAAGTCCAAGAATTTGGCCTAAATGAGGAGGAAAGGGGCCGGTCCCTAAAATATTGGGACCCTAGTGACAGATGCAATGATAACGGAGGCGATAAAAAACACTTCTAAAGACAGCGTTGCCACAATTTGACTCGGAAATCTTCAATAAAACACGAAACTTGGTCACGAGCGCGGAGAAACGGCCCAATCGTGAACACGTGTAGCGCCCAATCCACCTGAATAACCCCTGGATAAGAAGGTACATTCTTAAATATCAATATATTACACAGCCATGTTCTCACCGGGTTGAAGCCAGAGGGATATGGTAACAACACAAAAGCTCTGGTTGCAAGGATTTTAATTAAAACCACGTTTATTACGTAGGGAAGAAGAAGAAAATGCCATCCAGTCGCTAAGTGGTTTGGTGACCCATGGTATTTATTGATGCTCCGGGGCTGGGATTAATGGGAGCTTAGAGCCCGCGGGTTCGCCCTGTGTCTCCTCCGGTTGATCTTTCCTGACCATTCGCTAATTAATAATGGATATAATTAGCCTTGGGGGCATAACCCGGTGGGGAGAAATGGGGGAAAGCTCCCAAAGGGTCAACACATTAACCCATCCTGGTATAAAACCCTCAGCCCTACAAGACTCGGCAATTTCGGCGCAATATTAAAAGGGTATTTTGGGGGATTTGGTGTGGAAAATATTAGTGGATTTGGGTGATATTTGGGGAGGTGAAGCGCCAGCATTTTAAATCAACACAGAAGAGTGATTTCTATGATATTCATCCCGATGTTCACCTCAATTTTATCCATTTGCTCATAATAATCACTAAATTCGACCGTCTAGGAATCAGGGCAGAGTAGAGGGGTAGGAGAACCTCTCTGACTTACATGCTCCCCCCACTATCTGAATAAAAAATAGAGTGATACAGATTGCCAGATGTGCAAATAGTGAGATAACACCAGCAAAACTCTTTTCGTGATGTGCAAACATCAGCCCAAAATTTCATATTGAAACATTTTCTCTCCGGTCTGAATATTTAGGCAAATAAACAGGTTTTTGCTCTTCGAACAAAGTTAAAATCGCGGCTACAAAACTGCTGATTTATTCCGAAGAGCCGGTGAAGAGACGCTCTGGACCACTCTGTAATCAAAATTAAAACAATAAGATAATTAAATTGATTTTAAATGGTCTTTTTTTCCCCTCTCGTTCATTAATGAAAGGGGAAAATCCCGAATGAGAAGCCCCGACCGGCCTGGAAATCCAAGTGTGACAACCTGAGCTTCTCACAGTGGGGGGACTCGGAGCATCACGAAATGAAGGGGGCGAAGAGGTAAAGCAAAAGGGAAATGCCAAGGAAAATGATGGGAAAATGGGAGAAAATGACCTATTATCGCTTCTTTTTTCTCTCAGCCCATTGAGGAGGATTCAGCCGAGCTGTCAAAAAGGGGTTTTAATGCTCACGATGCTACCGGGGGGTCCTGGGGGGGTCTCGTGGGACAGCGAGTGACAGAAGAAAGAGAAGATGCTGGAAAATGAAGCGCAGCAAAGAAAGACCTGAAACACATAAACCACATCAATCACAAAGCGCTAAGGAAGAGCGGCAGCAAAACCCCTTCGGACCTCAAAACCGCAGCGTCTGGCCCCCCAAAATATCAGCCCTACCCATATTTAGGTGGTGCATTAAAAAAATACCCTATTGCCGCATATAAGATGGCAAATGGATGCTTGTTCTACAAACAAGCAGCCGTGGAAGGTGCTTTTCAAGGCGGTGGGAAGTTGATTGCGGAGCGCAACGCTGATTTGATTCCCTCGAAATAACGATATTACGGCTTTAATCAAGAGCGAATCAAACGAGAAATAATAAATCAGCCAGCAGAGTTTGCACTGGAATAAATAATTCGGGAGTGGTTGGAAGAAGCGGGTGAGATATGAAGGGTTTTGGGTTGTCAGGCTCATCGTTTCGCTATAACAGTGGATGGATGGCGATGCGATATTCAATATTTGGCCGTACATCCAAAGGGCACCTTTATTTCCCCCAATTCTTCACGTTGTTGACCATAGAAACTCATTTTTGGCAACATCCGATATTGCAAACGAAGCCTCAAGATCCAGTCCCAATGATCTCGCCAATCGCAAATAACGTTTAATTAGGGCCGTGTATTTTCCTCGTGGATCTCAAGAGTTCATTAAAGTCACACCCTGCTCATGCAGCACACGGGTTAATTAAGACAAATCACAAATGAGCAACACAGCAATAACGACAAAGAACCGCGTTTGTTTGAATAGAAGTCAATGGGAAATTGCGGCCTTGAAGCCTCAATTGAGGCCTGAGGCCTACAAGGCAAGACGCACCAAAAACCTGACTTTCTTTCTTATTTCACATATATCTTAAAATCACCACCCAATTTTCCTTTCACCTTGTTTTTCCTGATATAAAAGACTCCGTTACCTTACGAAAGCACAAAGGGAAACTTAATTTTCGAGGGTTTAATTGCAAAAGTTGAATAAGCCATGGGACACCAAGCAAAGAGCCACCGAGCATCACCCAGAACCACCTCGGTAGCTCTGCGGAAAAATTGGTACCCGGTGTTTGAGCATCCCTGATACTTCTAATACCCCTTTATATCTTTTTACATAGGGATTTTTGAGGTGCTGAGCCATGTGGTGGGTGCACATTAATACCTTTAATTAGTGACGCATGTAAGAATTAATCCACCCACTTAACAACCCCTGAACTCCAGGTTTTCCTCCCGCTTTTATTTTCATTCCCGTCGCCACGAAAGGCTGCGAACAAGGGAATAATCCCCCATCGATTCGGTATAATTAAGCTTAATAATTGCTTAAACTTGTCATCCATAAATCATGACGGGCAAAGCGTTCTGAACCAATTAATCGTTAGCGGCGCTGTTACGTATGTTTATTTATTTATAGAAAATCGAATCATGTGGTGGAAAAGATTAATAGCAAGAGCAGGGAAGCTTTGCATGAGATCACGGTAGAAAAACAACCATCAAACTTCTAGCTCAACCCTTAAAGATTGAATCTATGAGACGGAAACAGGTGCGTCGAGGAAAAATTGCGGTTACTAAAGACGTCGTAATAAACCAACCAACCCCTTACATTGAAATTTGAGGTGGGGATGGATTCATTTTGTCTCAAAACCCAAGAGAAATGGTCTAACGGTGCTAAAGAGACGCACGAGGTCACGGTGTAACGTTAATAATCGACATTTCCAAAGGATATCAAGTTGATAATTGACATTTCCAAAGGATATTACGGAAGGAAGGAATGGGAAGGGGTGCCTACGCCGCTCTTGAGTTCCTTGGCAAATCCTAATACGGATTTTTCCATCTCTTTATATTTTACCTTCATTTTTCCGTAAGGTCAAGATTTCCTCCTTTACCCCCTCAACTTGTTTCCACCTCCTGGTGTTTATTTGAAATTCCTGTGGGATTTAAAGCATCTAAGTGAAGACAAATGAGCCAAAGAATCGTACGGACGTGAACGCCATTGACTTTGTTTAATAGACTTTGGACAACCTCTTGCTTGGGAAATGGGTTCGACGACCAGAACAATCCATCCATTGATTCGCGGGGCTGTTCGTCGTCAAATTAAAGCCGCTAACGAAGGGATGGCGCTAACGCGCACCTGATATCGGTTCTGATTTCCAGCCTGAATATTTCCTACCGTATTTAACGCGCCAAGCTTTCCAGCTCTTCTTCCATTAGGACACAAAGAATTGAGTTTAATTCCCACCCTGTTATTTCCAAACGCGTTTTCCTATTGTGCAGGAGAGTAAACAAGGGTTTATTTTATCAATATTAATTGTCAATTAATACCTGGTTGATAAAGCCGTGGGTCACATCACAAACCCACAAACGCGTCCATGATTGTTCATTAAGACTTTGCCCTCAAAAACCCCCAATCAATCAATGCAAAGATGCCATTCAATGCTTGTCCCAATTTCCTTGATATTATCAATATATAAGCTTTAGAAAATAAACGTTAGTCACCGATCCGCCGCCAAAAAGCCGTCAGCGGCGTCTAAATTAGCACGAGCATATGTTAATGCATAATTCACCATTTACAACAGGGCTTTGTTGAAAAATTGATGATAATTCATGACAGAACCTTCCCGGCTTGAGTCGCACAATAAACACGTAGCCAGCGGCATTCAGAACGCAAAGGTAACAGTTTAGATTTGCCCCCGAATATTTGTGTGTTTGAGATCATAAATTAAAAGTTTTAACTATCACAAAAGCCAAATATTGAATTATGACGCAAAAATCCGTGTGTATAAACGAGCGGGTTCACGTTTCCACTGCTTCTTGAAATATCGCTGCTTTTCCAGATGTTTTCTTCTAAAGTTTCGGCTCCGTTTGAAATGAGCTCGTTCATAACATTAATTGACTTTGATGAGGACGTAACGAGATGGATGGATGATGGCAGAGCGGTGGACGTGGTCTACCTTGACGTGAGCGAGGGATTTGGCACAGTGTCCCACAGCATCCTCACAGCTGAACTGAGGGAGTGCGGTCTGGATGAGCAGGGAGTGAGGTGGAGTGGGAACTGGCTGAAGGGAAGAAGCCAGAGAGTCGTGGGCAATGGGGCAGAGTCCAGTTGAGGCCTGGATCCAGTGCAGTGCCTCAGGGGGCAGTGCTGGGGCCGCTATTATTCAATATATTCATCAATGATCTGGACATTAAGTCTTGAATGTGGGCAGGAACAACCCCAGGTTCCAGTGTAAGTTGGGGAATGAGCTGTTGGAGAGCAGTGAAAAGGGAGCTGGGGGTCCTGGGGCCAGCAGGGTGAGCATGAGCCAGCACTGGGCCCTTGTGGCCAGGAAGCCAATGGTACCTGGGGTGGGTTAGAAGGGGGTGGTCAGCAGGTCAGAGAGGTTCTCCTGCCCCTCTGCTCTGCCCTGGGGAGACCACACCTGGAATCTTGTGTCCAGTTGTGGCCCCTCAGCTCCAGAAGGACAGGGAACTGCTGCAGAGAGTCCAGCGCAGCCACCAAGACGCTGAAGGGAGTGGAGTAAGGGTGTCAGAGCCTGGCCCAGGCTGCCCAGGGAGGTTGTGGAGTCTCCTTCTCTGCAGACATTCAAACCCGCCTGGACCCCTTCCTGTGGAACCTCAGCTGGGTGTTCCTGCTCCATGGGGGGATTGCACTGGGTGAGCTTTCCAGGGCCCTTCAACCCCTGACATTCTGGGATTCTGTGAAAAACGAATTTACTTTGCAGATTCCATGGCAAAACACATCCAACCAACTCCTTGCAAAAGCAGGTGTGCAAAATAACGCTATTTAATCACTGGTGGTTTCCAAGTCCCTTTACAATTTCTTTGCAGGAAGTTGTAAACGCAACTTGTGTTTTTCAAGCTATTCAGCCAACCTAGAGTCACAAATGGATGATTATTCATCCTAATGGAAGCGCCGAGCGTTTGCGGAGACGCGATGTCTACCTAGAAGAGCTTCAAATGCAAAAGAAAATCAAAAGAAATGCAGAATATGAGGGGAAAGCAGCGGTTTGAAGCCGTGTGATACCAGAGGTGATGGAGCTACCGTCGAGACCCATTGAAAGAGGAATAAAACCCAGGTATTTTCTTTCTAATGGCTCCTGCCCATCACGGTTCACCACAAGTTCTCCGTCCCCAATCGTCCCCCCAGCCGGCACGGCAATTAGCCACATGTCAGCGGCCCAATTATCTCCGTTCCTGCCTCCTCCATTATTTAGACGCCGCACGAGGAGAGAGAATTAAAGCGGAGGATCCCACCAGGATCCGCTTCGCAAACCTGGAGCCTCGCGACCAAAAGGCTGCTAAAAGAGCCCAACGCCGTCTCCTTCCCTCTCGCTGCTCCTTTGGCTTCTCCTCGGGAGAATGGGGGAGATTAGAAAAGCATCGAGAAGGGTTATTTTATCTCATCACACTCCTCTGCATCCACTCTTTTCCCTGCGATACCGACACAGATTAACGTCTGACCACGGGAAGGCAATGGGCTGCACGTCAAACGCAAATACTAAAGGCAAAGGCAAACTTGGCGGTTTTGCCAACAAAATAGGCCTGAGGAGAGGGGTTTTTTTGCATATAAAAAGCGTTTAAGCACAGGGCAGGCTGGTTAGTATTTCTGGGTCACCATTTGGGTCATTAATTAATGTCCGGACGGGTAATTAATCAGCGGCGCGAGCCAAAGACAGATGGGAAGTGAATATGACAGCGACGCTCTGTAAATACTTAGGACGTGATTAATACCTCAAAAGTGACTCTAAAAGGGGTTTTCTCCTCGTTTTCTTCCTCGTATGGAGCTTTTTCAAGAGACAAAGGGTTCTCTTCCTCACCGCTGACATCTTACACGTCTTAAACTAAAGATTTGGCCTCCTGCCTCCTTCCGGCTCGCACGTCCCGCTGCGGGGCCCAAAGTGCTTTAGTAACACTAATGAACTGAACCGCCAGCCAGGTCTGCGAGAAAAGCAGCTATTATTAATAATAATAATAATAACAATCCGCCTGGGTAGGTAGGGAAATTGAGGAAGAAAAGGATTAAGTGTTGCATTCCCAGGTGCAGGTGGCGCTTGTGGCACAGCTGGGCCACGGCCCAGGGCCTGAATTAGGCCTCAATTTAGGCCTCTCCGTAGCGCCTCGTTCCAAAATAACGTTTATTCATAACATAAGAAAACACTGGGGTAATAAACACAGCATCTCCAGCGCTGGCTACTCTATCCTATCCCTAATCTAATGTATGAACGTATTAATCATTCTGGTTAACGCTCAGAGCAGCCGCATGTTCCGTTCGCCCCACAGTGAACACCCAACTCAAATGTTTCACTGGTAAAATTTCAACACCTCTTGTTGGCCTCACCTCATGTTCCGCTGATGGAGAAGCCGGATAAACCCAATAAACACAACCCAACCCTCTGGTCCAGGCCGTTTAACCATTAGATTGAGCATTTTCGGTTCAACAAAAGCGTTTCGGACACGCAACGCGTCGCTGGAGCCGTTCACGCCACCCCTTCAAAATCCAAGTGACGCTCACAGCGTGTGACAAGCCAAAGCCAGCCCGCTGTTCACCCACCGGCAAATCCATCTCCCCGCCGCCGCCGCCGAACCAGCTGCTTGCAGGGAGCTGAAAATAATGGGACATTTGACAAAATGCCCTGAGGATCCCTCCGGTTTTTTGCCGGGATCCGCAAAGGCACCAAATGGAGAAGCAGCCGCTTCAAACATTCCAGGTTCGAACGGCCCAGATGGAAAAGCTCGCCCCGCCATCCGAAATCCAGCTGCCGGCACATCTGGCGACCCCGCCGCGATCAATACCGGCCATGACGAGAGCGGGTTTGAAATGCAATTATCTAAAATATCAATGATTCGCATACAACAGCTGTCACTTCGGATTACGGCCGCGTTTTATCGGCGGCCATCGCTGTTGAATATTTCATTGAAACGCGGAGGGGGGCGGTGGGGACAAGAAGCTGCAGCCAGGGCTAAAGAGGGAGTAAGAAGAGATGACAAATTAGCACGGTCATTAATTGCGGCGGCAGCAATGAGCTGCACCGAGGTTTCCTCCCGATGACACGTTTGTAAAGCCTAAAGATCGCTGTGGTCTCATGTGCCGATTCCCTCTTGGAAATACTTGCTGAAAAGCATCTATTGCGGAGACAAACACAATGAATCCCGGGCCGTGCAGCCGTTCAAATGGCTGATAAAACCGTTGTTAAATAGATTGTCCCGAGTGGGGGGACACGGGGCATAAAGCACCTCGGTGGGGTATTGGGGACAAGCAGCGCACCTGAAATATCCTCAATTAAAGCTTGAATCTCCTGTCTTTAAGAACCCTTCAAGAAAACTTTTCCATCATTATTTTTAATCTGTGGAAAGCGTTTTTCTAACAATCTTTGCCCAGAGTTTAAACCTTCCCTTAAAGGTGCTCGTATCTCAAAGCTCAGCCCCTCTTTTCTATGGGCTTTATACTTCACTTATTAGCGTTGACGACTCATTTATTGTGATATAAATGACAAGCCCTAGTAGATTTTATACCTTTATAATCCTTAAAGCATCAGAGAGCATAGAAAGCCTCGCTATGGCTACTTATTATACAGAATATTTCTGTCATTGTTTTATTTAGGGCGATTCTTTGATTAATATTATTATCATTCCCCAACAAAGTTCTTATTCATCTTGTTCCCCAAGACGAGCTGCAAACCTAATGAGCACACACTGACATTAATTGGGGCGCTATTACCTGTTTTGCTATCAACACTGCTAATATAATAATCCACCTCCAAGTCTTTCGCTTGCAGAGAACGTTATTCACGTTAATCATTTAATAATTACCGCGCGGATGTTCGGATCTTCTCGCAGGATCTAATCTCGAAGCCCTGGTGTTGATACAAGTTAGCGAATCCAAAAACCTCACCTTGTAGCTGGAGTGGATAACGAAGCTTCACTAATGGAACGGGACGGGAAGGAGCAGCTCTGAGCTCTCCGAACGCGTCAAACGTGTTCGCTCGGGAATGGCCGATGATTCCTTTTTGGTATCTTTGTGCTGGGGCCGCGCTGGGGCTGCCGAGGAGATCGGGACGGGGTGGATCGGTGAAGGACGAGCTGGGGAAGCCCAAACCCCAGGTCCCTTCTGCGGCCAAGTGGCACAGACCAACCTCACTCAGATGCCCCTGTCAAGCCTCAACAGCAAACTCCCTCCACGCTATTGCTGACAAAATCATCATTTTAAAGAATCATTGAATTGTTTTGATTGGAAAAGTCCTTTAAGACTGAGTCCAACCGTTACCTGGCACTGCCCCATGGCCCTGAGAACCTCGTCTCTGTGTATTTCCAACCCCTCCAGGGATGGTGACTCCAGTCTGTTCCAATGCCCCACGGCCCTTTAGATGAATAAATGTGTCCTAATAGCCAATTTGAATTTCCCCAGCGTGACTTGAAGCCATTTCTTTGTGTCCCTGTCTCCCCTCAGCTCCTGTTCTCCAGCTGAACCCCTCAGGTCCCTCAGCCGCTCCCATCACACTTGAGCTCCAGCCCCTTCCCCAGCTCCATTCCCTTCTCTCCACTCCCTCCAGCACCTCAAGGCCTTTTATGAGGTGATCCCGCCACCCCTCTGACCACCATTTTGAGCCCTGAGGTGATTCTGGTGCTGTCATTTAGAGCGCTGAGGTGACTCTGGTGCCGCCATTTTGAGCCCTGAGGGGATCCTGGTGCCGCCATTTTGTGCTCCCAAAACTGCCCCCAGGATTGGCGGTTTGGCCTCCCCAGGTCCCAGCACAGGGACGGTCGCTGCCCTGGGCCTGCTGGCCACACCAGTGCTGGTACAAGCCAAGGTGCTGGTGGCCTCTTGGCCACACGCTGGCTCACGTTCAGTCGGGCACGTCCAGACATTCGCTGCTCTGATTGTAACGGCGGCATCACGGAAAACTGAGGAGCCGCCAGCAAAGCGCCGCAGACGGATATCGCAAGCGCAAACAGCTTTCTAACCCAGACAGATCGGTGCAGTCGCTGTTGCATAAAGAACAGCCCGGGATCTTGCAACTCTAATTTAATTTAGTGTCCTTCAAAAGCGAGAAGTAGCCGGGTTGTCAGCCAAGCACGTATTCGACAGCGCTACCTGGCTACGAAGCCGTATTTTAAGTCTCCTGGACCTACATGAATCAGCCCTGGAGAAACTCGGCTGCGAAAAGCTGATAAGATGGAAGAATTCCCACCTGTCTCGGGCGCTTTCATACCTGGATCGTCTGGCTGCTGATTCCAGGAGCTGGGAATCCTCTCTCCCCGCTTAATGTGGGAAAGGATTTGCATAAATGACAGGTTCTCGATAATAAAGAGCTGCAAGCCCCAAGAAAGGCGGCGCGCGACAGGCGTTACCTGGCGGAAAGGGATGTGAATGAAGCACCAAGCAAAGAGCAGACCACAAACCCTGCTCTTCTTCTCCCCATTTCAAGGGAAATGACAATAACATAATTATTCCCTTAACGATCCGATACCCGACGACAAAGTGAATCCTCGGCGCCAAACTGCGCGGGCCAAAGGTCTCGGTGGCGGGATGAAGGCGGCCGCTGGAGCCACCTCAGATGTCAAAGCGGGAGGATGGAACAGGGAAAAATAGGGAAAAAGCTATTTGCAGGTGCTCAGAAACCTCCCCAAAGCATGGTTAATAGGACACAAAAATCAGAATACACGGGAATTGATGCCTCCGGGGCCCCAAGAGGCTGTGATGTTCCGACTTCAGGCAATAGCGCATCAGAGCAGCCAAGCAAGTGTGACAATATCACACCGTTTTCTGTCCTCCTCTCTACATAACGAGCTTGGATTAAATAACCTTCTTTATCTATGAGTAAATGGTTATGGGCCGAGCTTTCTAAAGAGTCCCTGAGCATCCCAATCCCTGAGCATCCTCACCCCTGAGCATCCCTGAGCATCCTCACACCTGAGAATCCCAATCCCTGAGCATCCCTGAGCATCTTCACACCTGAGAATCCCAATCCCTGAGCATCCCTTAGCATCCTCACACCTGAGAATCCCAATCCCTGAGCATCCCTGAGCATCCTCACACCTGAGAATCCCAGTCCTTGAGCAACCCTGAGCATCCTCACACCTGAGAATCCCAATCCTTGAGCATCCCTGAGCATCCTCATCCCTTAGCAAACCCCACTCTGTTGTGAAGACGGGGACACCTTTGGAGCCCTCACTGGGATTCTTCCAAAATCGGTTTCCAACGGAGTCGTGGTCTTTTATATTTGAGGTTTCCGTGGCGCGATGCTCTAAAACGAGACCTCAGACAACCCCATCGGTCGGGTGTCGTTTATTCAGCTACAAACCAGCAATTCCAATTGTATTCCGTCCCCGAGCTTACGCACAACACCAAGAGTCTGAAGGTGCTTTAGTTTCACACTAGGAAGAATATTTAAATGATTTCATTTTCCTCTGGTAAAAATCACGCATGACACCTAGAAAACCACTTTTCACATTAAGCCTTAAGGGCCGGCGCCGCCTTCGCCTGGTGATAAATCCTATAAATTAACCAGGAAGAAGCAAATTTCTATGTAGCAAATCCCATCCTCATCTGTTAATCCATGACTACCTAGGCAGGGATTCTCCGTTGCGGAGCTTTCATTTGTAACTCATGAATATTCCGCGTGCGTTACCGGGGGATGTTGGGCGCAAGTTAATATCCCCAAAGCAACCGGCGCCGGTTCTGCTGGCCCTGGCCTGGATGGAAACCACGGGCTCCTCTGCAGAGCTCAAGCATCTTTAGGTTCGCTGTGCCCTCCGAGATTGTCTCGCTGCTCTTTTTTTGCTGTGGGAAACCAAGGCGAGCAGCTCCGTACTTGGGAACGACCCCGCGATCCCGAGCCAGATTGTACGGGGGCAACCGAGAACCCGCCACGCAGACGCCAAACAGATTCTTGGCTTCCCAGGCGGTTGCCACCGAGCAGGAGTTAGGACAGGGATGCAAGTGCCAGCTCTGAAAATAATTCAAGCCGAACGACACGTCTTGGAGTCCAAGCTGCTCTTTTTTTGGGTTTTTTTGGCGAGAGGGGCTTACTCTGCAGTTACACCGCAAATCCTGGACACACGCTTTAGTTCCCCAGCATCTTTGTATCCTCATCCCTGAGCGTCTGCAGCCCTGAGTGTCCCTATCCTTGAGCATCCTCACCCCTAAGTGTCCCTGTCCCTGAGCATCCTCATCCCTGAGCATCTCACCCCTGAGAATCCCAGTCCCTGAGCATCCCTGAGCATCCTCATCCCTGAACATCCCTCAGCATCCTTAATCCCTGAACATTCCATCCTTGAGCATCCCTGAGCATCCTCATCCCTGAGCATCCCATCCCTGAGCATCCTCACCCCTGAGAATCCCAATCCCTGAGCACCCCTGAGCATCTTCACCCCGAGAATCCTCATCCCTGAGCATCCTCATCCCTGAGCATCCCACCCCTGCGAATCCCAATCCCTGAGCATCCTCATCCTTGAGCATCCCAATCCCTGAGCATCCTCACCCCTGAGAATCCCAATCCCTGAGCACCCCTGAGCATCTTCACCCCGAGAATCCTCATCCCTGAGCATCCTCATCCCTGAGCATCCCACCCCTGCGAATCCCAAACCCTGAGCATCCTCATCCCTGAGTATCCCAATCCCTGAGCACCCCTGAGCATCCCCACCCTTGAGAATCCTCATCCCTGAGCATTCCATCTCTAAGCATCTCACCCCTGCGAATCCCAATCCCTGAGCATCCTCATCCCTGCAAATCCCAATCCCTGAGCATCCCTAAGCATCCCATCCCTGAGCATCACACCCCTGAGAATCCCAATCCTTGAGCATCCCTGAGCATCCTCATCCCTGAACGCCCCCGAGCATCCCATCCCTGAGCATCCCCGAGCATCCCATCCCTGAGCATCCTCATCCCTGACCATCCCCTCCCTGACGATCCCCACCCCCCAGCTCTTTCCCCTCCTGACCCAAAGCTCAACCCCTTGTACCTTGAATAACAAGGCACCACTTCCATTTCTGTTGTTTTAAATGCTTGGCTCTGATCAGGATTTCGGAACCACCGTGCGCCTGACGACCCCATTACCATTGCTGAGGTCAATATTCACTCTCCTTGAAGTTTTGGGGCCCTTTATTGTTTTTGGAGGCAGCAAAAAGCATCGTTCCATCCACACCGGCTCTCGGCACCAGCTTCTCTCTGCTACTCTCCCTTCCATAGATCTAAATCCCCAAACAATTGCGGAGAAGAGACATTTTCATCAGGAAGCTGACACGCGCGACCTTAAGGCGAAGTCTTTCTAGTGAACCGATTGTAAGTAAATATTGGAATTTAAGCTGATGAGAAACAGATTGGGTGTTGCCTGTCAGAGCCCCAAAGGCCACATAATAAATGGGTAGGTAACTCATTGAAATGCAGGCGTTAGTCGCCGAAATTTCATATGCACGGCTTCCTCTGAGCTGCCTCCTTAACAGATGTCAATGAATCAGATCTACACGGTCGGGGAAATGAAGTGCAAACACCAGCGCAAAAACCAGGGGGGAGGCGGGAAGGGAGGGAGAATTAACCCTGAGCATCCCTCCCCGATGCTCAGCTCGTACACCCACAAAAAGAATTACAAATAAAAGCCTTTACATTTCCTCTAAGAGGAACGGACGTTAATTCACAGCAGCGTATTTAACGTTTCATTATGCGACTTCACTCCGTCTTGTGTCCAAACATCAATAAGTTCCTTCCCGAAGCTGCTCCACTCATAAAAGGCATCACCTCAACTTAAATATCACCTGTATGTTGGTCTACAATCGTTCAATTCAATAGGGCAAATAACACCCAGTTTTGCCATAATTTAAAGCAAATAGAGGGGGAGGAACAAACCCTCTCTCTGTGTTTGCTTTTGGACATTTGCAGAGGGTTCATGGGCTTTCCAAGCATCGCTCGGTAACTTTCTCACTGCGTCACTGTGATATTTTTGGCTAAGCTCGATTTATTTACCCCCAAAAACCCCACCAATAAACCTTGTAGAGTTCGCAACGTTTGCCTGGAAACCATAGAGCGTTTCTTCATGAGCTTTTATGGGAGTCTTTCTGGGTACTCCGAGCATCACCCAGGGAGGCATCAATGAAACAGCACAACTCTTACAGTCCCGAATTTACCGCTACCTCTGTTTTACCAACTTGGATGGCATAACAGATTTTCATGGTGATTACAGAATCCAACAAAACCCATCATTTAGGTCGCAGGCCTAAAGGCTCAAGACATTGGAAGTGGTGGGTTGCCCAATATTTTAAGATTCAGCTGGTGTTAGGCCAGCTTGTCCAGACCAAGAAAACTTGGACCAGATGATGCTTGTGGTCCCTTAAACCTGGGATTCTGGGATTCCGAGACCCAACTCTCAGTGCTGCTCCAAACTTGATCTGAAATCCTCACATTTTCTAACCCCATATGGAGATACCCAGAATAATTCAGACATAGTTCAGGAGTCCAAAGTCTTTGATGAACCTCTTAAGGAATATCTGAGCCTCACAAAGCCAAATGCATGTGGGTATTTGCTGAAAAATCCACATGCGCAGCTTGAACTCGGACAAACTCGTGCCAAACGGTAAATACTCTTTGTCTTTTCTGCCCCGGTACAATACGAGCGACACCATTTTTCAACCTCGTTAAAAGCCGCCGTTACATAAATCGCGGGATCTATTACTATATCTTAATTACAGCATCCTGAGCTGCTCTTCGCCTCTTGGCTCATGCTCACCCTGCTGTCCCTAGGGCCCCCAGCTCCCTTTTCACTGCTCTCCCCCTGAGGCCCTGCACTGGATCCAGGCCTCAACTGGACTCTGCCCCATTGCCCAGGACTCTCTGGCTCTTCCCTTCCCCAGTTCACCCTCCACCTCCCAGCACTGAAGGGTTAGCACCACAAAGCCAATTTGCAATCATCTTGGGATCCTCTGTGACGGTGAAACCTCCATGAGCAGCAAGAACAAAACTGTTCCCCCATCGCATTCCCAGAGAAATGAAATTCGTCCGTTTTCCTCTAAATTACCTTTAAGTCGAAACACTCGACTAAGAGTAAAGACCCGGATCGGCGGTTAGAATTGCTAATTAAGTATCACAATCTTAATTGGATCACTCAAGGAAAACTTGGAAGACACGTTAGTATTTAAGTACTGAGAAAATCAAGAAGCTCCCGGATTTTTGCTCCTTGTGCCCGACGCAGCGAAATATTCACCTCAAAGTGATTGGTTATTGTGGTTGGCTCCTATATAAATGTCAATCTATATGATTATAATATTAGAACAATTCCTATTTCTATTCCTAAATGAATTGCAGCAAATATCGCCGCTAAAAGGAAATGTTTTTGTAATTCAGGATGCAAATCGCAGGACAAAGGTAATATCCAATCATATATATATTAAAAGGCATTAAAATATTATATCTCACTATTAATAAATCTGGAAAACCAATGGGGGATGTTAAAGCAACGGGACCAGGAGTCTCATGAATAAAAAGAAAGGGAAAGATGGAACATTTAATAGAAACGGGAAATGAGGCAGCAATAAATGAACTGGTTGGGCAACCATTGATTATATGGGTTGGATTTGGGGCCAACGAGTAAATCCACACCTGGATTCTGCGGCGTAATAACCTAAATTATCCATAAGCAACAGGTTTCGAAGGGCAAAGCCATGAATCTGACGACTTTTCCATGCGAAAAGACCAACGGGGAACACGATTCTTATTTTACCGCGCGTGGGTTTGCTCGGTTCGAGCTCCCTTTGAAATATTCCCAAAAGCGGGAGGGAATGAATCCACTCCTGTGGTTTTAAAGCAATATGGAAAGTGCTGCAATATATACATTCACATTTACATGCACGGGGCATCGGTGCAGAAGATTTCGTAGATAAATGGGACAACACACTGTTGCTGCCTAATATATATGAATATATATGTGTGTGAGCAGCGTTTTCCATTAGAAAACACCTTTTATATGAGAGCGTGAATCAGAAATCACTGCAAAGTCTGAATTGTTAATGAAACTCCTATTATAGGAGATTTTCAAGTCTGAGCACGCACGGCTAATATATAGAAAAATAAATGAATACAAAGAATTTAATTAATAAAATTGGGGAATTTAGAATCTAACGGAGGTTACTGGAAAATGTGAGATTGTTCGTATCGTGGGTTTTTGCATTAATGCCTCAAAATATGGACCCACGGACACAAACTGCAATTAGAATATTCTAGAAGCCTGACAGGGAATAGTTGGGATAATAAAAGACGGTGAAGACGCAGACGCTTCCCACCCCTTTCTTAGCCAAACCGTAGACTGTGGTTGACCTACAGTCTTCAAAAGTTGCTTTTCTGGGAAGAAAGAAGCACCAATAAAATGGTTTGATACTCTGGTTCTCTATTACCAGAAAAGCAGCATTTCCTTACTACCAAACTCTTCATTATCTCGAGTGGTTTTAAGGGAAGAAGCCAAACTCACGGGCTGTGCCCCAATTCTGGTAGCGGATATTTTGGTGCCACTGCACCTGCACAACAGGAGAATCTCCCACAGAATCCCAGAATAGACTGGGTTGGAAAGCCCTCGGAGATCACCCAGTCCAACCCTTGGGCCAACTCCAGCCCATTGACCAGCTCATGGCACCTTTTGTTTTCTGCTCTAATTCAAACCTCCAGTATCTATCAAAATATGCGACCTCGCCGCTAATAATTTGCTTTTTATTTTAATTACAACCTAAAAATGCCGTTCCCTTGTAGGTATTTATTTTAAACAAACCAGAATGAAAACCCACACCATCTCTTAGCGCCAAACGCACCCTTGAACTCGGATTCACCCGCACGTGCAGGGTTGTTTCTCGCAGATTAATTAATAGGAGCAACGTGATTATTTCGCAGCGCCGTTATTGGCACAAAGACAAATTAACGGAGCCGGGTCGGGTTGTAACGACGGACAACGAAGCAAACACCAAGAGCCATCAGAGACTTTGAGCTGACAAGCGCGGCGGCGAATCGTCCTCCCCCATCACCCCGCACAAGTTGATTTTCCGCTCGTTTTCGTTGTTTTACAGATAATTCGGCCTCGGCAAGGACACCTGGTTGTCAAGAGGCCACGTGGGCTGCCAGGAAAATTCAACACCCTCGCAAGATTGAAGGGCCAAACTGATGCATTTGACAAGCCTGAAATCAGCAAATGACGGCGAAGAGAAAAAGGCGTGAAACGTCGGCTCATTTGAAAGGCCGCGTCGCTTTTTTCACCATCCCCACTTGGTTTGTTTTCATTTCAACCGGTGTAACGCTAAATGAATTGCTTTTATTTTCTCCTACTAAGCCTATTAGGGTTTAACTGTGGAAAAGTTGAAGCGATTTCTTCCTGTTTAAGTCCCCTCCGCTGCGCTAGGCCGGGCTCCAGCTGCCTCAATGAGATTAGGCCTAAACGTTCTTAGCATCATTCCAAAGGTTGTAACCGCATTACTCCCTCGGCCAAAATTGTTTTAGCGCTTCCCTAAGTCGACGCGGGGGTCAGAGATGAATGGAAGCGGGTTGGAGATGACAGAAGTTCTCAAGATTGTGAAGATTTTGGCGGTTCCTAAAGCAGAGGGAGATAGGAGGTGCTGCCAAAATGGCGCCCAAATGGTCTGCACCGACTTCCTCAGCGTACGCGGCGTCGAGGACCCGATAATTATTCGCAGTTTATAATATTATGAGAGAAAAGCTTCGCATCTAGGGGGTCTACATGAAAACAAGGGGTCAACTCAACTCAACTCAACTCAAGAGACTTTGGAGCGAGGGCGAACACCATGGGCTGAAGGGACAACCCCAAATCAAGGCCAGCACTCCACACCACCAAGTGTGGCCTTGGTTTCGACCTCTTGAAGCTCTAACGAGCTCCAACATATTATTCAGCCTAAATGCGCTAAGGAATTTGCGCTGTTGGGGGAATAGTTGTGCTGAGATAAAGTTTTATCCCAACGTGCATGAAAATGTTGAGATCCTTCTGGATAAAGTCCTGAGTTTAGTCCTTAGGATGGTCTGTTTGTAACCCAGGAAAACTCTTTGCACTTCTATTTCACTATTGAATTTTGCTTGCGTTATGTACAGCATAAAGAGGTGACAAACATGCCCCCAACTCATGAAACCCATGACATCTCCTGAAATTGGAGAGACCTGCTCTACCAAACGCAACGCAAGCGCTCAGAGAAACGGGCCTGGAGCGTCTCCAAGGGCTAAAAATACGCTCTGTATTTCCAGGGGTGAACGGTTGGGCTTTGTTCGGTATTGGCAGTAAAGGCGCTGCTTCCTGGAACTCAAACCATGAAGCGACGAAGCTTTTCAGGTGCCTGGATCAACACCAAACCCGCTCAACTCGAGGAGGAGGGCGACGTGGGTTTGAGCGCCCACCATGCCCGTGCCAACACCGAGCGGCTTTTGGCCACGTTGCCGCATCAAAATTAGGATTAAAACAACTTTAGAAGTTCACAGAGACAACGTCTTTTTTTGTTCGATGCCTTTGAAGTTTAGGCAATGAATTTTTCATACATTTCATGAGGACTCGCATCTGATCTCCAACCCAACCCCGCAGAGCCGAGCTCTGGGGTCGCTCATTTGGGCAGCGAGATTAACTCTGCTCAGTTCAGCTCTTTCATGTTGGTGGGTGGTGATCAAGGAAACCTTAATTTGCATGTTAATGAGAGCGTAAGCGGATTGAGGCCGTTCACGCCAGTGTCCGGCGCCAATTAGCTGAAGGATTTCCATTCTCAGTTGCAAGAGTTAAATAGTCCCATCAAAAAACAGCGCTTGCTTTAGGCAGGAGTCAAAAGGACAGAGGGGAATTGTATGTATGACGTCCTAATCCCTCCTCATTTAATAATAACTGCTAAACCATTCGGGATAAGAAAATAAATACCTTGCCAAACCCCAGGAGTTGGTTCGGAGGGAAGATCATGACTTAAAAAGCACCCAAATGGCGTAAAAATCACCAAACTCCTGTCGCAAGCTCGACACAGAGTGTGCGCTCGGCTCCTCGTTCCGCTTCATCGCCCACAAATACGTTCTCAGCACGCTTTAAAGCGCTAAGAAACCCTTGTTGTCAAGCAACCCCTTTGTTGGCAGGTTGGTTTTGCTTTAATTATTATGAAGCTCGGAACAAAAAATGCAAATTAAATATTTCAAGCGGCATCCGCCAGCGACCATCCTTATCTCCTAGCGAAGCGAAAAGGACTTTTTATATATTCTATTAAACCGCAGCGGTGTGGGCAACACAATAAAGCGACGTGGAGTATTTCACAGGGGGTACAGAACAGAAATGAAGTGGTTTCGGGATACGTTAATCGCGGTGAGGAACCAGCGTCCGGGAGCAAATCGACGTATTGAGAGACACTAGAACGTAGAGTTTGGTCCTCGGGATGGTCTGTTAGTGACAATGATGGGATTTTTGCAGATGTTATGGGAGATTTGCTGGGTATCGGCCGTCAGATCCAACAGCAGGTGGTGAAGGAGCTCGGCAAATCCACATATACACCATAAACCCAGCAACTTGCTTTTCCCTTTCACAAAGTGTAACGTTCCCGCCGAACAAGGTGGGGGCAACTAAAAAGGACCAGCGGGTTGAACAGGACTAGGCCTCAAACAGATGCTGCTTTTTTAGTGTAAACCCCTATGGTTTCTATAGGTAGCCATTGCCTGCCTGCCCCCCCGCCCCAGGATCGCTTTCAAAACCATCTCCATTGTCTCTATTGTGTGTGGCCGACTGCGCAGATGTGGGGGAAAATATCACCTCAAATACAAACATATATTTCATTATGTAACGCTTTTTCCCTCAGAGTCACATATATAAACATATATATATATATATACATCACTTAAATGAGCACAGATTGACAATCCTTTTACAGCACAAAAAGTTAAAACGCTCATATTGAGGGGTTTAAAGTAAACGCTGACATGTGATACCAAGCGATTTTTGCCCTTCCTGCGTTATGTTTTAAGAGAGAAATTTGAAATAGGGTGACGCGTGTTCCCCAGGTTTATCACGGGTGTAAAAGAAAAGCGTCGTTTCCTTTTGCTGTTTGAAGCGGCGTTTTAATTGATGACAAGGGATTAACTTTATTTGCGGGTAAAACCCAAGAGCGGTGGAGCAGGGATGCTCTAAACCACCGGTTTGTGCAGACAGGGTCCCCAACCAACATGGCCATGGGGATTCTGCTCCAAGTGTTGCCCTGAGGAGCTGAGATCATGTAGGGTCACCTCAGTTCTTGGGCAAATAAAACCCAAGAGTTGAAAAGACAAGAACATCGGTTCGTGGGCAAATAAAACCCAAGAACATCGGTTCATGGGCAAATAAAACTGAGGGCACAAAGCAGGCCCAGAGCCGCCGCCATGGCCGCCGGGCCCTCCCGCCATCAGGCCCTGCAGCTGGTGGGGACCCCCGGCCCGGCAATTACCACATCGACCGGGCCCAAAGAAACAGAATCGGTGACGATGTGCCTGCCAGATGCCCAAAAAACACGGGGTGTCCCATTAATCAAAGGCCATCTGGCCCCGGTGGCTCCACAGGCCTCGCTCCCCCGGGGCCGGCGTGCCCGGCTCTAATTGACTCCGCTCCCCGCTCCACGTTCTGGCCATTATGCGGGAATATTTAGCCCGGGGCCAGGGCTAACATGGCAAATTCATTTGCATATCTGAGCAGATTGCTTTAATGAGACGATGGATCTGGTTAAATGCTCTGCTGGAGTTTGCCCAACATCTCGGAGACCTTTACAAATCAAACGGCGTCCTTCAATCTCCAGACGCTCAGACGGGAGACGCCGAGCAAGACGCAACCACCCCGCCAAAAAACAATCCTGGGGTTTGCTCCACGCATGCAAATTTCTTTCCCTTTATCATTTAATTTAAAATAAACATGGATTGCCTACCTTGCTGTAATAGGAAGAACTGGAATTAGTTTGTCGGCTAAACGGTGAATTGGGGACGCAAAATCAGGCGAGATACGTGGTGCTTAACACCGCAACATAAATCCCTATAGAATATCTATTCTTGTTATTTTTAACAGCCAATGCACGTTCAATTCTTCCCTTCAAGCGGATCTTTAATTGCAAATGTGAAGGTGCAGAAACTCCGATGAATCCAATTCACACACCTAAAATTGTCTTAAATAGGATGAATGATACCAACAGGGATCCCAACAACTCCACAATCCCGTCAAAAGTTGAAGTGTTTGGAACTGGACCCAAGTAGTCGTGCAGATTCATTTATAAGGAGTGAATTAGGAAAGTTCTCCGCAGTTTTGGCTCAAGGGGACAAGGGAAGATTTTAGAGGCATTAACGCATCTCAAGAATGAAAGCGACTGGTTTGGGGCAGAAATCCACTGGTTTGGGGTAGAAATTGACTGGTTAGGAGCAAAAATCTACTGGTTTGGGATACAAATCGGCTGGTTTGGGGTAGAAATCTACTGGTTTGGGGTGGAAATTTACTGGTTTGGGGTAGAAATCCACTGGTTTGGGGTGGAAATTTACTGGTTTGGGATAGGAATCCACCAGTTTGGGGTAGAAATCCACTGGTTTGGGGCAGAAATCAACTGGTTTGAGGTTGAAATCGACTGGTTTGAGGTTGAAATCGACTGGTTTAGGGTAGAAATCCACTATTTTGGGGCAGAAATCTACCAGTTTGGAGAAAAATCTACTGGCTTGGAGCAGGAATCTACACATTTGGGGCAGAAATGTACACATTTGGGGCAGAAATGTACACATTTGGGGCAGAAATCGACTGGTTTGGGGTAGAAATCCACTGTTTTGGGGCAGAAATTGATTGGTTTGGGGTAAAAATTGACTGGTTTGGGATACAAATTGACTGGTTTGGGGTAGAAATCCACCAGTTTGGGGTAGAAATCTGGTTTTGAGTGGATGTGAAGCCAGGAACGACCCAAGCGATGCTCTGACACCAGTTCCCCGGTATTTCTGGAATTAGATACGGCTAAGAGAAGTGAAATTACCATTAATACGGCACCAAAACATGAGGAAAACACGTCGGGTCTCTTCCCCTCGCTCCTCTCGCCTCTTTTTATTCTGCTCGGATCTCGACGCGCTTACTGTTCATTCATTTTTCATGGCTTTAGGTGCCGCGCTCTCGTGCAGATTTAACCCATCGTTTTGTTCAATCTTTTCCCTTTCCTTGAAGGATATTGACCCTTCGGAGCCTGGTTTTCCAGGATTTTTATCCTATTAAATATCACACCGCTCATACCTCAACAAGAACGCAAATGTATTTAAATACACCAATGCACGGCCCTGCCCAAACTGTGCTTTGCAAAGTTAGGCTCGGCCTAACAAAACAGCGCTGCAGAACTAAGCATGAAATCACCCCACGGGCAACAGGTTCACGTGGTTTAAAGTACAAACATATCTATTTTTCGCTAAATCTTATTAATTTAATGCCATGAACGCAAATATAGATGTAACTATGTATTGTGTTCCGTTGGCAATCTCACCTGGTGACACCATCAAGGACCAACAGCAGGGACCAAACTGAGGATTTGCAGAGGTAAAAGCAGAAATTTTGTTCAGTTTGCGCCAATATTTATTATTCAATTTATTTCCTGCGTTCCAGTTTGAACCCATTGCCCTTTGTCCTATCACTGGTTGTCACCCAGAAGAGCCTGGCTCCATTCTCCTGACACTCCCCCTTTCCATATTGATCCCCATGAATGAGGTCACCCCTCAGTCTCCTCTTGTCCAGTTCCAGAGCCCCAGCTCCCTCAGCCTTTCCTCACCCGGGAGATGCTCCACTCCCTTCAGCATCTTGGTGGCTGCGCTGGACTCTCTCCAGCAGTTCCCTGTCCTTCTGGAGCTGAGGGGCCACAACTGGACACAAGATTCCAGGTGTGGTCTCCCCAGGGCAGAGCAGAGGGGCAGGAGAACCTCTCTGACCTACTGACCACCCCCTTCTAACCCACCCCAGGTACCATTGGCTTCCTGGCCACAAGGGCCCAGTGCTGGCTCATGCTCACCCTGCTGGCCCCAGGACCCCCAGCTCCCTTTTCACTGCTCTCCAACAGCTCATTCCCCAACTTACACTGGACCCTGGGGTTGTTCCTGCCCACATTCAAGACTCTACACTTGCCCTTGTTTGATTTCTATTTTCCCAAGATTTCTGTGTTAATGTCAATTTAAGTCATTTATCTCCATGCGTTGGCATGTGTTCTCCTCATGTTAATTGACTTCTTCACCTAACGAGCCACCATCCAGCAGAGAGTCTGTTCGTCTCGCCAGAACACGATATTTATTGTGCTCAAACGTTGGCATCCAGCTCTACCAAAGTTCAAACTAAATCATTATTTTACTCCTGACCAGACTATATTATTTATCTGAGATTAATTTATTGCGTTTACCGCATCAAAAAGCGTGGGTGTTAATTAACGGGGGTGAAAAAGGAATTTGCAATTGTGAATTTTAGTGGTATCCGGGTGTTTATGAACAAGTTACTCAACCTTTATTTCAGCTCTAAGTATTTCTAGGCTGGAAAAACACATTCTCGGGGCTAAAAAATCTCCTTTTATTTAATCAGACCCAACAGAATTTAATGTAAATTAATAATTTATAAATTTATCATTTCTAAACATTAATAATTTCTCACTGAAAATCAAGTTCTCCTCACTCCAAGCCCAGATTTTGGAGATTCCTGCTTTGACTTTTAATGCTTCTGTAGCATTTTTTTGTTCGTTTGTTTGCAGAGGCAGATTAACAAGGTTAAGAAATTAATAAATGCCTTCATTAAAGCGATTTGAGGAGCTGGATAATGTTTCATATACTCCAGAAAGGCCCATTTTCCACTGGAAAGCAGCAGAAATCCCACGTGCACCTGAGCTAATCGAGCGGGTCCGGCAAGCAAAGGAAATGTGGAATAAATCCACCAAATCATGTTAAGGAAACTTGGGATCTTCTGTGCCGATAAAACCGAGTTTAACCCGGTTCTAATAACCCACCTTTAATTAATCCGTTTGGAAGCAGCAGCTTAAATTAAATCCTTAAAGAAACATTAACAGCACCCAGAGCATCTTGATGCTGAGATACCAATGGCACCCACGCGTGCTCCCAAGAGCTCCCAAATCCCCTTGACGCCCATCCAAAGGGCACAAAACCCATCCTACCCAAACGTCGCCTACCCCGGGATATCCTCATTGAGTTGGGCTTTGTGGCTTCTCCAAGCCGAGCCCCGTAATAAATCTGGTCGCGCTCCCGCGGTCGCTTTATGACGATATCACGCGGCTCCGCTCCGTGCGCTCCCGCTGTTTCAATTGCACTATTAGACCATCATCGCAGCCATCGGCGGATTCATTCGCTATTACGACCGTCATCAATTTATCCGGGCTCTGCCAGCTGCAAAAAATCATCACGCCGCTTTATTTTAGGCTCTGGTTTCTTTGGGATTTAAGGACGCGAGGCAGGGAAGGAGAAAAATACTGAGCCTCAGTCACCTCAAAGCTCTGCGCATCCCATAGGGTCACAATAGTTAACTATAATTAACAAAAACGACACGAGAAGACTCTACGGAGATGCAAGGAAAAGCCAATGAATTTGGACTCGATCTTAACCACAATGATCCTACAGTTCTGTAAATATCGGGGAGAAGCGTCGGGATCGGGAGCGAACTGCGATTCCCAAGCTTGGAAGGAATCGCTGTCTCTCCATTCTAATTAATGACGCGCAAATGATGATCGGAGACGAGAAACTAAAATGCGGAGAGGCCGATGCTGAAATAGTTTATGATTTTGTAAGTGTTTCAGGCTTTAGTCTCTTCTTGTAGGGAGACTTGATACTTGTCGACATGATCCTCGATTAATTTATATGTAAATTAAAGCTCTAAATGGAAAGGGATGTACCCAGAGATTCTCATCCTCCATAATCTTGATTGAGAGGGACCAGCTTCTCCTAAACCCAAAGGAAAAGCCCCAAAGCAGAATGAGAAGACGAGGAAGAAAAAAGGCAAACAAAGTCAAAGCCCCCAATGACCCAACAAGAGCAAAGGAAGGAAAAGCAAAGCAAAATAACAAAGAAAAGCACATTTGCAACGTGTTCGACAAGAGCGACTCCCAGGACCCTGTCAAATCCGTCTCCGACAACACCTCGATAACTTTGGCTTCTCTGCAAATAACTTCACAAGAATTATCTTTCCTTTGGAGAAAACGCTACCGAAAACGCGATAAAAACCAACTTTCTTCTGTCTGTCAAGTCTAAATGCCCTTAAAGATCTGGTGAACTTGAGCATAAGCCAGGTTTAAATTTAAAGGCCGAGTGCAACCGCTGTCTGGAACGCACGTCCCCGGTGAACAAAGGAGCAAATACTTTTGGCAAGGGTGGCCGGAGCTGTCTGGTTCAATCAGCGCCTCGGGACAAGAATTAATAAGACGGAATCATTTGGAGATGGACCGGCTGAGAAAATCCCCTTTCAGAGGTCAAAAAGTGGAGAGTTGAGAGCAGAACAGCTAAAACTGAGATGTCTACGAGGAAAGCACAAGTATTTTTAGCTGGGTGGATAACCTGTTGGGTTTAGACACTTTTTATTCCTATTGAACGGATTACGTAGCTGGAACATCACCAAAGGGGACGGTGAGATCTCCGCCATGCCATTTTTGCACCGATGTGGCTCCAAACCCTCTCTAGAAGAAGGAATTTGAACCTTGAGCTGAAGCATCCAAAGTTACTTGGTTGGGTTTTCTTTCATTCGGCGCCCAACAGAACGTCACGCGTGGAATATTTCCAACAACTCTCGAGTCCTTCATTCTTCTGCATCAGCAAGTAGGCTGAAAAATACATCTATTTAGAGAAATATATATATATTTAGAGAAGTATTTACATGAACAAGAAGGGAAGGTCGGCCCAAGCTCCTTCACACATATGTGGAAGGAAAGGGGGAGCGGGATGCATTAAGTCCCGTAACCGTTCTACTCAACGCAACAAGACGCGATCATCACGACGTCTTCACGTGGGACGCGATTCTGAACACTCCGGTAATCAGGGAAACCTATTTGCCTACGGTACCACCCACTGACGTGCACTGATTAATAGACAAAAGGTGATTTTCACCTAAAAATCCACGTGGAGATGGTTTGTGGAGGTGGGTAGAGAATCCAAGTCTAAAACCAAGAGTAGGTCGCTCAAATATCACTTCCAATGGGCGCTTCACTTTAGTATCTCTTTTACTCTTAAAAACCAGGCAAACAAATAGAAGTAAAGAAGCCGAGCTTATCTTTAGTCTAGCTGAGATTTATTTTCCTCGTGAATTTTACTAAATACAAAAGGGACCCGAAGGCAAACCAGCAAACCACCGTTTCATTCAAGTGATCGTTGCTTCACGCAACAACGCTAAATAAGTTTCTGGGTGTTACGGAGCAGAAAAATGATTCTTCTTTTTCAAAAGAAATTATCTACTCACGGCCGGTACGAATAAAAAGATCAATGATCAATTCAGCTCGTGCACTTTGGCATCGACGATGAGCAGGAAATGAACCTGAGGGCAAATTCCTCCCCGCTCTGAAACGCAGAAGAAAAGGGCGAGAGAGCGTGAGAGAAATGATGGAGTTCAGGTCTCTCCATGGGTAGATCAACCACCAAGAGACACCGGTGATCGCCCAGAAGATGTTGAATAAAGAGAAATAAGGAGTAAAATGTATTTGAAGATGGAAGGCGTCTCGTTCTGTCTTCCCTTCGTCGCCCCGAACGTCGCGTCATCCTCCGCTTTCAATTCCCGAGCTGGAAAGCAAACGGGACCGCGATCAAAGCGAGAGGCGAAGCTTAATTTTTCATGTAAGAAAATCAATGTGCTTCGAGCAAGGGAAATAAAAGCCTTGAAGGGAATTCAACGAGGAGCGCTCGTCGCGCCGATAAATATCAAAAAGTGAATGAAGCGAACCAGAATGAGAGGAAATGGCACCGTTTTGGCGCAAAAAGTTGTGAACTTATCGTAAAAGTTGTTAGAAAATAAACCGGGACTTTTCGCCACTCTTTGCTTGACATAAATCCAAGGATTTGGTGGAGCTAAGAGCACAAATTGGTGGCGAATTTTGCGGTTTGAGCTCGAAATTCCAAAAATAATGGGATCAGAACCTTAATTAATGCCTGAGATTGGAGCGCTTATAAAATTGGGCAGTTGGGGAATGGAGAAAACGGAGACGCCAAAATATCCTGGAGGATATTTCTATTAATCAGGATCCTTCACACGCTCCTCCTGTTTTATTGATCATAAAAAAAAAATCAATCCATAAACTACATATATAATCCATATAATCCATAAACTACAAATATAATACGCTGACGTTTCTTAAGGGAAATATGGTATAAACTTCTAAGAAAATGCACTAAAACGGATCCCAAAATGCGGCAAAGATTTAGAAAATGAAAAGGGAATAAATTTTCTTTACGGAAGGATTAAGAGCTAATTAATTAAGTCCAGATTTTGGGGTTTATCTGGGTATAGTCTTCAACTCAATAAAAAGCTTCACATCCGTGTTTTCCTGCTGATTTTAATTTGTGCATAAGAGATCAATTTAGTAGCAGCTTTGTTGCTTCTTATATCTGTTTATCCATCTCTCTAAACTTAAATCTTCACTGCTTAAAAATAAATTAGAGAATATTAATATTTCTGGCCTAATTGTTCTTCATGACTCGAATCCAGTTGGGAGCTCCACAACCTCCCCATCAGCCAAGAGCTGGAGGTCTACAAACCCAACTACCTACAGATGAGTCTTCACATGTGGTCTCCTTGGGTCCTTCGCGCACAATCTCCTTGGATCCTTCAGACGTGGTCTCCTTGCAGCCTTCGCGCGTGGTCTCCTTGGGGCCTTCGCGCGTGGTCTCCTTGGGGCCTTCGCGCGTGGTCTCCTTGGGGCCTTCGCGCGTGGTCTCCTTGGGGCCTTCGCGCGTGGTCTCCTTGGGTCCTTCACACGTGGTCTTCTTGGATCCTTCACACATCATCTCCTTGGGTCCTTCACACATCATCTCCTTGGGTCCTTCACATATCATCTCCTTGGGTCCTTCACACATCATCTCCTTGGGTCCTTCACATGTGGTCTCTTGGATCCTTCACACGTTGTTCCCTTGGGTCCTTCACACATCGTCTCCTTGGGTCCTTTCACACATCGTCTCCTTGGGTCCTTCACACATCGTCTCCTTGGGTCCTTCACACGTGGTCTCCTTGGGTCCCTCACATGTGGTCTCCTTGGGTCAGCGGGTGCAGAAAAGTTTCTCAACAGACAATCCACCAGATAAGAACTTCATTAAAAAAGACAGAGAGAGACACAAACCTCTTGGTGAACCTCTGCTATCCCTTCTGAAGATGAAATCCAGATGAGACGCTCCATCCGCAACACGTCACCGAAGAGCATCTGGCCCAAAAGGCCCCTCGGCGTCCTGAGCGTGCTCAGACATATTTTAACAGCGGGGGACGCGGCTGAGCTGGTGTCTCTTATCAATTCCTTTTTTTGTCTTTTCCTTTGATGTCGTTTCAAAAAAGCCAAACGGCAAAATCAAACACAGCGGACCTTTCAAAAGGTTTTGATAGCGGCAGCCTGCTGAGGCCTTTTCAAACGCAATTATTTGAAGCGGGACTAATTCCCAGATGAAAGTCAGCGCTGTCGAGCGAGCTTAAATCCATTCCTCGTCAAACAAGCTCTTGAATCCCTCCTGTTTTGAATGAAATCGTTGATACAACGCATGGATGGTTGGACAACCTTCTCTGGGTGAAGATGTTCCTGCTCATGGCTTGGATTTTAAGGTCCCTTCCAATCCTCTTCCATCATGCAGGTTTTTTACATAAAACCTGGGTTTTTTACCCATTTCTGGGTGCCAAAAGTAGATAACACACAATCCAAAGGGACTTTGTGTTGTCGGTGGACAACAACATCTACCAGGCCCATGGGGAGCTGATTTTTGGGCACACACGTGGTGTAAATAGAAGAGATACTCATCTCTATTGATCTTATCAGCAAAGAACCATCGTTCACACACTTCAGGATTTTTGGTCATTGTAATTTTGGTTTGGACGTCTGCATGGGAAGGTTCCATCACCCGGGGACCTGGACTAAGATCCCAATCCTTGAGGAAGGTTCCTAAGACGGTGTCGTGGATCTAAGGAGGAGAGTCTTGATGAAGACCAACCACTTGGTTCTTTGCTAAACAATTCTGCTCTGAATGAAGTCTGGTTGGCGCTTATCATCTGCTTAAATGGATTTTTGGGGTGCTTCCGCAAGCCATGCCAACATTCACACACCCCAGAACGCAACAACTCTTGTACGAGCGATGGTAGAGGTTACAACCCAACTAGTTCCCGACCATCCCTTATGGACCACGAATCGATCTAAACCTTTTTTCCCATAGACACCACCTGCTTCTGCACCAACCCTGGAAGTTACAACCAAAAACTCCGAAGAGGAGCAACAACACCAACCCCAAATCTACCAAGTCACAGTTTTCTGAGCGATGTGACGCCGGGGGTTGAACAGACAGGGAGATGAGGTTCTTGGGGACGTGGTTTTGAGGTGGACTTGGCTGTGTTGGGTTAACGGTTGGATTTGAGGATCTTAAAGGTCTTTTCCAACCAAACCTATGATTCTCTGCTCATGTTGTGGTTGCGGCCGTTGCCATCAGACCAGAATAAATCCCAGAATAAAGACCAGAATAAAGCGCTCCCTGAATCTTCTACCCATTTGCCTCCTTCTTTTTTCCAGCCTTCAGATCTATTTGGCGTGTCGCTCGGGTATCAGTTATTTTAACAACGGGGCTATAATTTTTAAGACAGTGTAATTAATGAAAAGCTAGAACAGACACAAGTCAAAATAGAGACCATAAAATACCCAACGGCTAATTTACCGGCTTTTATTTCTGGATCTAAGATGCATTTGCTCCATAACAAGAATATATTCTCCGCTCCTCTCCCCATTTTCAATTTCCTGGGTTACTAACGTTGAAAATTCATTAACGAAAGCTCTTTGCATCCATAACTCAGGACATAGAGCTGCTTTTCAAACCTGGCAATAAAGCGTCATTTAAAGCCGGGAAAGAGGTAGCACTGGTTAAACCAACCACCAACCCAACCGCACTGAATAAAAACCAACATTGCAAAAATAATTGCTCATTAGTAATCACGGATAACGCACAATTCCCAGCCTGTTCTTGCGCCAAACACACAAAAGAACCCGAATGTCATCTCGAGTTTGGTTTTCTGTTGGATTTGCTGTGCGTACGTCGACGGATAGCGCAAGGCATCGAGTGTAATGCTGTCCCCACGTCTATTTTCACAGTTAGTTTAACAAAACCACAACATTTTGCAAGAGTTTCTCACCACTCCGAGTGTTTTTCCTTATTGAGTGACAGCAAGCAAAACAATCTTATTAATAGAAGTGACGCCTTGATTTTCTCCCCTCCTGTTTCTCCTAAAGTATCTGCATTAAGATCAATCCAGACAGCAACAAAAGTAGCACAACGGCACAATAATCTCAGTTCTAACTTATTTACGCACCCCAGAATTCTTGCGAAACAACCGGCCAGCTTGGGCCGCGTCTGGAAGGCCGGATGCTTAATGACGCTCGTTTAATTGCGATTCATTATAATTCAGCGCTAGGTGAATAATGACTCTCCTTTTGGAAACCAGAGGAAAAGTTTTCGGAATCCTCTACGTTTAAGCGAACTAAGTTGAGTTTTGTTACCCGAAGGGCTCGGGGAACGATCGTGCGTTTCCATCCCTCTCGCTCGGCTCGAGCGTCCCGTCCTTCCTCCCATACACAAGACTTTTGTTCTTCAGGAAAATCAGTGGTTTTACCCCAAGAAATATGGTATAAATCACCGCCTGGCTCAACGCTTGCTAATTAGCCATGACTAAGTCCCAATTTAATGCGTACTGACGTGGAGGTTTCCAAATAATCACATCTTCTCCCTTGCTCCACAGTCATCAAATACACATTAGCGAGGTTTTCTTTTAGGAGAGCAGGTGCTGAGACTGAGCGCTGAAAAAAGGCACTTCTGGGTTGGAAAATACGTTAACGAATTAGCGGTAATTAAGTCTGAGTGATGCTTTGAACATTTAAGATGTACGTGAGCCGTTCCTCACCCTTTCAGCAAGACCAGGCCCCGTCGGCCTTGTCGAGCACGACCGGGCCCCGTCAGCCTTGTAGAGCAAGACCAGGCCCCGTCCGCCTTGTTGAGCGCGATCAGGCCCCGTCGGCCTTGTAGAGCAAGACCAGGCCCCATCAGCCTTGTTGAGCACCACCAGGCCCCATCGGCCTTGTTGAGCAAGACCAGGCCTTGTTGAGCGTGACCAGGCTCCGTCGGCCTTGTTGAGCGCGATCAGGCCCCGTCGGCCTTGTAGAGCAAGACCAGGCCCCGTCGGCCTTGTTGAGCACCACCAGGCCCCATCGGCCTTGTTGAGCAAGACCAGGCCTTGTTGAGCGTGACCAGGCCCCATCAGCCTTGTTGAGCGCGACCAGGCTCCGTCGGCCTTGTTGAGCGCGATCAGGCCCCGTCGGCCTTGTAGAGCAAGACCAGGCCCCGTCGGCCTTGTTGAGCACCACCAGGCCCCATCAGCCTTGTTGAGCAAGACCAGGCCTTGTTGAGCGTGACCAGGCCCCATCAGCCTTGTTGAGCGCGACCAGGCTCCGTCGGCCTTGTTGAGCGCGATCAGGCCCCGTCGGCCTTGTAGAGTAAGACCAGGCCCCGTCGGCCTTGTTGAGCACCACCAGGCCCCATCGGCCTTGTTGAGCAAGACCAGGCCTTGTTGAGCGTGACCAGGCTCCGTCGGCCTTGTTGAGCGCGATCAGGCCCCGTCGGCCTTGTAGAGCAAGACCAGGCCCCGTCGGCCTTGTTGAGCACCACCAGGCCCCATCGGCCTTGTTGAGCAAGACCAGGCCTTGTTGAGCGTGACCAGGCCCCATCAGCCTTGTTGAGCGCGACCAGGCTCCGTCGGCCTTGTTGAGCAAGTTGGAGCGACGGGATCTGTTCCAAACAAAACAGACAAACCTCCAACAAGTTCATCCTCTCCTCAATGTAATAAAACACCCAGCGCCCCCAAAACTGTCGTTTTGAGAAGAAAAGCCAACTCTTGAGGGCAAACACAACATGTATTTTTTAGGATAAACTCAAAAGAAACGAGCGGTTTTCAGAGCCCTCTTTGCTGCATGTTCCAGGGCTGAGCGGTGCTCAAAGGAGAAAGGATGCGGAAAATCCACTGGAATTAAAACTATAGGATCCCACTTAGAGGACGGTATAAAATAAAGGTGGAAATAATAGCTGTGAAATGGTATTTCCTTCTGGAAAGGGCTCGTTTGTGTCTTGGGGAGCCCTGAGTTCATAATCAACCTCCACATTCTGGGGTTGAACAGAGAAAATGTAACACCTTTGTAAAACACTTTGAAATCTGAGTGAAAACTACTATTTAAGTGCAAAATATAATTACAGTGAAGAATGCTGCCGGGGAAAGGGGTGTGACATTACTCTTCATAATTAGGCAGAAAAACACAGAGGAAACGGATTGCAAATAAAAAAGGAAAGAAAGAAAAGGATAAATTAAGCTTAACTCACAAAAAACCCTCTTTCAAAAACCATTTGGTATTGTGTCTATACCAGCAAAGCGGCGTTGATCTCGGTGCGCATCACCGCGACCCTTTTCTTTATCTGTAAGATGAAGGTTGATAATTGTTCCCAATTTTTGATAGGCACAAGTAGCAACTCAAAAGATTTGAGCTTTTACTGTCACCTATACTTGGAGAATTCCTACAAAGTGCTCTCCGCTCTTTGTCTAAAAGAATCGCTGCAAAGGTGCTAAGTAGTAGTATTATTATTATTATTATGCATAACGCTTCAAACTCTGTACATCTTCAATACAAAGAGGTTCTATACAGCCTTTTATCACCAATTTAGATAATTAAAATTATACAAGGCCAAGCGCCTCCAAGCTCCTTTTGACACACTTTGAGGTACCGTCATGATTCCTTCCACATTTTGGGTATGAAATAGGAACGGCATCTCTAGGATTAAGGGTAACAACACGAGATCCGAATTGTCACGATTAATATTTCCTGGAAGGTTTGCACGATCACCATCACGTTGTGAACGGTCACAATTAATCCACTCCAAGTTTTCTCATTTTCTGGAATCTTTGTGCTCTCCCCGGGCTCCCAAGGACTACCCGGAGCTATAACTCACCCGATGAAGTCCAACCCAGTCAGCTTATGTGATAAGAAGTTCCTTGACTGCGCCGGCCTATTGATTAGTTTGTCCGAAAGCGCTGCCTCATTTATTACGGTTTGATTTAAGCAGATAGAGCGCAGCAGAAAGGTCACTCATTTTATCCATTCCTGGCGAACACCAGCCCCGATTCCATTACGACTATTTCCAAATCAATGCTGCTTTACTTTCCCTCCTGAGCGCGGCAGGATCGATGGTGCCCGTTCTGCCTTCGGCGTGTGAAGCATTGCTCAGATACCGGTGCTCCGGTAGAGAGGCCACCTCCCATTTCCTCGCACACACTGGGTAATAAATGCCGTATTCAAACGCATTTTAGTGATTTGATTCTAGAATGGATTAAAATAATTGTGCTAGAATGGCTTCATGCTTTTTTTCCCCCCGTAAAGCCATAAAATGTAACTAAACCAAACGGGCTGCTCTCAGCTCTCACAGGTGAGAAGGAAGACAAGGGATTATCCGCATCGCTGGTCTGTGCCACTTGCTTGCATTCCAGTCTATTTTGATACACCATCTTCAATGTCATTGTCATTTTGAAGCCAGTGAAGAACCTCTCTGGGTTGTTCTTTAAGCCCTAAGGGGTACTGAAGAACCTTTTTTACATCCTCACTAGGTTCCACATTAGATAACGCAGCATTTGCTCGGTGGTCAGGATGGACTTGGGTTTTTAACCAGGTCTGTCTTGGTCTGTGGACATCGCTCCCCTGCTTTACCACCAAACGCCAGTGATGTGACAGCAGCTGTCTGTCCCTTCCCACCTCTCATCTCGGACCGGGAGATGTGAAGCACCCCTGGGTAGACCAGCCCCCCTGCCCTCTGGGGTAGACCTGTCACCCCCTACTCTCTAGGCAGACCTGTCACCTCCTGCTCTCCTGGATATACTGGTCACCCCAGCATGTCTGTGGAGACCTGACATCCTGCTTTCTGGGTAGACCTGTCACCCTTGCCCTCCTGGGGGGACTTGCCACCCCTGCTCTGTGGGTAGATTTGTCCCCCTTTGCCTTCCTGCCACCCATGCACTCCAGGGTATACCTGTCGCCCCTGCTCCCCTGGTAGACCTGTTACCCCTACACTCCCGGGTGTACCAGTCACCCCTGTTGCTCTTCTGGGTAGACCAGTCACCCCAGCTCTACTGAATAGACCCTTTTACTCTCCTAGGTAGACCAGCCACCCTTTGCCTTTCTAGGTAGACCAGTCACACCTGCTCTCCTGAGCAGACCTGTCCTCCTTGCCCTCCTGGGTAGAGGGGTCATCCCTGCTCGCCTGGGTACACCAGTTACCCCCCATCTGCCAGCATGACGACCAGGGAGGAATATACGTGCAAAAACCTCCCTCCCTTACTCAGCCATTTATTAATTAACCTCTCATTATAAAAAAGGCTAATCACCGTCACCTACGCCCTTTAACCGCCAGCCCAGAGCTCTAGAAAGCCCCTTCTGAGCGCTATATGCAATCAATGTCATCACTCCAATTCCCGTCCCAGTTCATGGCATGGGGGTTGGACCAGGTGACCTTTAAACATCCCTTCCAACCCAAACTATTCTATGATCCATTAACTGCCGCAGCTTCGCCGCTGGCCGGTGCCACATTCCAGGTTCCTCATCAGTTTTTACCGGGCTCGTAACGTGCGCTACGTGAAGAGGACGGAGTGTAACTCATTCATCACGCTCTTCAGGTAGCAGCGACCGCGTGCGTTGCCGTTTATCCCGTTTAATTACGTACAGACACCCCAAACGCCACCGTTCAGCATTTCAAAGAGTTTGTGTCTTATTCTGTTTCGCTTCTCTTTACCAGAGTTTTAATCCACCCACCCCATTTGCAACCCACGAGCTGCAAATATTCTGGTTTCATTTGCACTTTTCAGGGGGAGAAAACCTTCAGTATTTAAATTACAGCTGGGAAGTCAAAGGCATAACCATTATATCAAATACACACTCTATTTAGTACAACTTAAGGTGAAGGTCCAAGCGAAGTCCCTGCGGCTTCGAATAGAAATTTGAATGAAACGCTGATTTTTAGACTAAAAAGCCCACTCGAGCTGTGAGAACACTGGTGTCCCTTTCCCCGAGGCTTTTTCTGTGTTTCATTCTCAGCATCGCTCTCTAGCTTAATACGATATTTCACCAATGATTTCGAATGGAAAATAACCTAATGGTGTAAAATTACCTATGTGAAATTGGGAGAAAATCCACCGAGTTCGATTAATTCCTTTATTTTCACTGGGTCCGGGGAACTTTTGCCTCAGGGGATGCTGGAAAAGTCCCTTTTTGCCCCAGACTTGCAGGAGTGGTCAGTAAATCAAAGCTGAACTTCAAGCTGTTTTGTCCCAAAAATACAAGCCAAGAAATCAATTCCTATGTAGGATACAAGAGGATAAGTAACACTGAATATGTGGAATTATTTTGTTAGTAAGAATTTCTTTAAAAATCTTTATTATAGGATCGGATATAATGTTAGAGCTCTGGCAGCAAAATCCTTCTAGTTAATTCTACTCAGAAAAAAAAACTGCATTAAAACTTGATTTAGCTTTTTTAAGCCGGAGATCATCGCTGAGCACCCGTTCCATTAATACGACGCTTGAAGATGAAATGACAGAAGCGCTATCGCTAATTAAACCCTGCAATTTTGTTATATGAGCCAAATTCAAGTCCTTCATCATTCGCTTTACTCATTACCACATCTGGGACAAAAAAAAACCACCATGTATTTTAGAAATTATTTTAACGTTCTTGTAGCCTCTGGTTTTGTTCTGACCTTTTTGCAGTAACTAAGTGGGTTATACATTTATTTATACAAATCAGATTCTGTTTCCTATATCCCAGCAAAGTCATTTAAGTGCAGAAATAATCCTGAGGTCCCTTCACCAAAGCAGCCGCTGGTCCCAATCTCCTCCTCTCCTGTCCCCACATGAATTTTTGTATCTAAGATAAGGCAAAAGGTGCTGATATAAGGAGAAGGATAGAGAAGCAAAAGCTTTGGTTAATGACCAAAATTAGAGCATCTTGGTTGCGTAGTAAATAGGTTTTCCTGCCCCGAGATCACACACCGGGAGGAGAAATGTTCAGCCAGAGTAAACTGATGTATTATACAATTATCGCAAATAAAACTGGACCTAAAACTTATTCATAAACCCTCTGGAAAGTACTTAGGAAAAGGGTAAGGGCCTAATCCTGGTGTTTTGGTCAGAAAATCCGTCCCCTTGAAGGTGGGTGAGCCCTGAGCCGTGTGGATCTCGGCCTAACGATTCCTGCTCAATGCCAATTTAGGATCCTCATATACTTTCCCCATCGCCCACTGAATAATATTGAATTGATGTGGGAAGGGGCATGCACGACAGTCACGGCTTTATTAAGGTAGAGATGTTGCCCGATCCCTACCCACTCGGGCATAAAAAAACGGCTGGATGGCACCAGAATCACCTCAGGGCTCCAAATGGCACCACAATCACCTCAGGGCTCCAAATGGCGGCACCAGAATCACCTCAGGGTTCAAAATGGCGGCACCAGAATCACCTCAGGGCTCCAAATGGCGGCACCAGAATCACCTCAGGGTTCAAAATGGCGGCACCAGAATCACCTCAGGGCTCCGAATGGCGGCACCAGAATCACCTCAGGGCTCCAAATGGCGGCACCAGAATCACCTCAGGGCTCCAATGGCGGCACCTGAATCACCTCAGGGCTCCAAATGGCACCAGAATCACCTCAGGGTTCAAAATGGCGGCACCAGAATCACCTCAGGGCTCCGAATGGCGGCACCAGAATCACCTCAGGGCTCCAATGGCGGCACCAGAATCACCTCAGGGCTCCAAATAGGGGCCCTGGTTCTGGGCTTCAAGAACAATCCTTTTTAAACTAATAACAAACATTAAAAAAAAAGCCAAAGCATTCCAGTGAACTAAAAGACAATGTTCAAAAGTCTCCTTAATCCTTCCAAGCACATAAAAGCCTCCCGCAGTTCCGCTCCGTGGATGCAACTTTCCCTTCCCTAAACAGCCCTGCCCGCCAGAATACAGCTGGATCAAGAACTATGAGCTCTAAGAAGCAAAATACTGATTCCCCTTCCAAAATCTGACCCTTTTCCATCCTTGGAAGCAAACCCAAAGTGATTTCTCCTTGAGAAGTCATTAGATGGGTTTTAACACACAAGCCCCTCAGAGGTTCCTTTCCTGTCACAAACCAAGGACTTTTCGCCTCTGACCATCAAAATATTCCTGTCAGTACACAAACGGCTTAAAATTCACAACAGGTCTCTTCGCAAACATCGTGTTGTGGCTTCTTGCAGAGGTTGATTAATTTTTAGAGCAATAATTTGCATAAAAATCTTTTCAATCTACTTGCAATTACCAGGAATTGAAACAAGCGACAAACAGCTTTGAGCGCTTGTTTTTCAGCCGGAAAAAAAAAACCCTCATTGAAACCCAAAGCTTCGAGCGTGAGAGTTTAAATACGACTTTGGAGGACTCATAAGCCCACAAATCTTAAGAATGCAACTTAATCTACAGAAAATACCCACAGGTTACGTATATCTTTGAGCGTTGCAATTCGCCTTGTTCCTCACCCCTTCGCCTCACTTCTCACTTCAGTGCCTTCCTATAAATGGGTTTTTTCAAGTTCTAAATTACCGCTGTTGCATTTAATTTGGACACCCAGTTCTTTTCTCCGGTTTCCCTGTGTTTTTAGGTAATTCTTTCTCTTCCTTCCAAGCATTTCGTACAACTCATTTAGAAATAATCGCCCTATAGGATCTGCCCAATTAACGCCACCTCAGATAAACACGGATGGACCCAACTTCACAAAACCAAATGGAGGCCTCTAGGCTCGAAAGTTACGACAAAACCCACCTGGACAACGTGGTTTGCACTTAATTTGAGTCCTTTCAAGCAATGTTGCCAAAGGATTTGTCACCGTTCTTGGAAGGATCCCAGCACATGGTGCCAAGAGAGGGTGTATTCTAGAGCTTTGGTCCCAGCGGCCGTCCAACCATCGGGTTTTCTGCCCTTGGACTTCACAAAATGCCAAAAAATGAGGAGAAATCCGCACTTACGGAAGGTGATGTCATGTACCTTTCCTCCCATATTGATCGCCCATTCACAGTACTTGGCTTCGAAGTAACAGGCAACCCAGAAATAGAAACATAATCAATTATCCCCCCGCTTCTAATTACCCAAAGCCAAACCTGGTGGAAACGCGGCTTTCTAGGCCGTACAAAAAAACCTTTAGAGCCTTATGAAGAAGCTGGAAGAACACAAAAACCCAATTAAATAGATGGTAAATACATTACAACTTACACGGGAAGAGTTTGGCACGTGTATAAAAGCAGAGGGCAGTTTTGCCTTTAAAAGTCAAAGTTCACCTCACGGTAATTTCAGCCCACAGCAATCTCCTAATTGTTCATTAAAAACACATTAATTGTACGGAGAACGCGTAATTTATCGCTGTTTGGAAGTGAAAATAGAAAACCCCAGGGGGGCCAAAGTTGGCATGAAGTTCCACTTCTGATTTATCCCTATCAAATCAATCCCTGGGTACTGTTAATTATTAAAATTCAACAGGATGTTAAATTTCTATGTAAAAAATCGTTCTTAATGAATCCATGCACCAAGCGCGATTGCCATTAATTTGGCGTCGAACTTCCGATTCGCGGAAGCGCAATTATTACCACCATTTTACTCCTACCAATAATAAATGAAACATTCCGCTCAAACCAAATCTTTCTAGATTGTTTTATATATATATATATGTTAGATCACAGTCTAAATGATAAAAGGAATTACCACAGTAGAGCGCACTTGGTTTTCTTTCTGCTTTTCTGCCTATAGACTACTAAGAATTGGCGTTTTCTCACTGTAGATACATGCGTGTGCATATATATTATATATATTCACATATCTACACGCGCGTTTGTGCGTCTATATTTCCAAGATACAAAAATACTCAACTCCAGCAATGCCCACACAAACATACCTGCTTAGATACGTACAAATAAATACAATATACACACAAATAACCACGTATAGTATGGAAACCACCTATAATATATGACCTTGGAGGCCTCTACCAACCAAAATGATTCTGTGCTTCTTCAGCACAATCGAGCAGATAATAAAGTTTCAAGAGGTTCGAAATGGTTTGCACAAGGTTGAAAAAGACCCGGTGTCTTGTTTAATACCGGCGTTAAGGTTTTCTTGCTGCTATACAGTCGTCCAAATGAAATTCAATTAGGCGGGAATAAAGTCGGTACGTCGCGAAGGTTGGAATTATCCCCAGAGTGACATGGAGGTGGGTCAGACAATTCGCCACCTCCAGCTGAGGCTTTTTCTCCAGAGATTAACATACATTACTATGCCTTAAACGACAAGATTTCAGGAATGCGAAGTTCAAAGAGCTGATTTCCCACCTCGCCGCGGGGAGGTCCCAGCGGGCAGGCGCCGATTTAACCACAAAATGATCCCAAATGGGGTTTTGGACGGGAAGGGACGACCGGGGTTGTCATCCCCACTTCACTAAAGAGCCACACAAGACATCCACTGCAGGAAGGTTCCTAAAGCCACGAACACCCAAAATATTAATACTTATATATTCATAATTCCAGCCACCCTTAAGAGCTTCATAAAGACCAGAAAATGTAACTACCGGAGATGCGGGGATAACGTCGCTCAATGGCACGTGAGATGCTACAAAGTCCAGTAGACACCATTCTATGGAAAACCAGGGAAAAACAGTCCCTAGTAATCTAATTATTAGGGAAAAATCCCCTTCTGAGCCCAAATCTGGTGGGTGTACAAGCAGAAGACGATGGCTACGCACCCACCAGAGCTGATGGTAACGGGCCTGCAACGGCCCCATCCATGCATCATTTTCAATAATTTCTCCTCAAGATATCAAATCTGGATTTAAGGACACGCACCCAATTAAAACCCAAAGCTCCGAGACGTCAAAAAGGCGTTTTAACCGGAGTCCGGCCTTCGCAGAACACGTTAAACCCGGCGCTGGGTTGGCCTCCTCCTCCTCCTCCGCTTCCATTGACTTGTCATGAGGAGCCAAATTACAACAGGACCAAAAGAAACGATAAAAAAGCATAAAGCGGGATTTGCAAGAGCAGCTGTAACCCTTCTAGGCCAAGCAGTCGACAATTAAGTCCTGCCTTGGAAATTTTATGGTGATTTCTGAAGTATAAATGCTGGGCAATAGGTAGGATTTTCCCGCCTTTTTTCTTTGCTCTTATTATTTACCTGTTCATCTTCATTTTGTTACCTGGAAAGCAGAAAAATGACGCTATGGGCAATGCAAACAAGTCACCTGTTGCCACTCAAGGGAAAACCGAGGGGGATTTTTCATCCCCTCTCCAAAATTATTCGGGCTGTGAAGGCTGGGAATGCGTTTCATGGAGTAACAGAGGGGTGAGGGAAGGTCTTCAGTGCTTATTATTTGAAGAATAATGACCATAAAGGTAGAAAATGGGGTTTTTTCAGTCATAGTTTTGCGAGGGATCTACAAATAAATGTTTATGGGTTATAATGTTGAAAAATCGAGTTCCTCCGGGGAGCCAAACAGGTTGTTCCCAGGATGCATTTTGGAAACCATCAGCTGCTGGCTTTCTTATATTTTAAAGTAATGTATATGCCACGTTCTACAAAAAAATGAGAAACAAATTGCGCTACGTCGCTGACGGATCGTACGCTAAGAGGCCAAATATTCAGCAGACACTCACCAAATTGCCTTTTAAAATCTCATTTCTCGCCAGTCTCATTTGGAGCTCACAAGCGTTGGGACGAGGAGCGTTTTCCAACACACGTTCCGGTTGTGTCGGACCATTTTCCCATAGGAATCTCAAAGCATTTTACTCAATTTTATAGGTATTTTTTAGCCGTACGATAAGCACCTGCTCATTCTCATTGAACTTTGTGGCGCAGCTTGGGGAAAATGAGATTATTAGCGCTGGTATGATTGAAAATCTATTAGAAAATCAAGCAAAAAAAGCAATTCTAGCTTTTTTATTTCTTTATTTTAGTTATGCGGTGACCCAGATTGACCTTGTATAAGGGTTTATTTATTTCTGACACGACCCATTTCCCCCCCATATGGGAACAGAACATTTATTTGCAAAGGCCGGCGCCCGGCGAAGGGTGATGAGGGAAACTCCTGGTGATGCAGGAGATGTCAGGAACAATCAGAACTAATGAAATAGTTATTGCTCGCAGGTATTTGGCATATTAATGCCCAGAGACAGAGCTCATTTAGCGAGCCAGAGCCTGGCAATATAAATTATCAGCCACTCCAATCCGACCGCACTCCACGTTTAAGGGCCATTTGAATTGTGCTCAGGTAGTTTCACTCATCTGCAATCTGAGGAATGTGTTAATAAATAGCGGGCTGAATCACACCATTGATTTGTAAGTGGAATTTCCCATTAAAACCTGTCAAGAGCATTACTTTCAAAAAAATTAATGGTATAATATAGCCCAGGGTTCTGCTATAACATACTCCTGACGGTATAGCTCTCCGGTCTCATGATGATGGATAATCTTGTTTATTGCGGATTGCCACTGGAGTTTCTTGCTTTCATACTTCTGCTGTCGCCAGAGCAGCAGCTGGTGTCCACCTCTGGTGGGAAATCCATTAAAAAGTCTTTAAAAATCATAATTCTACACCTTTCGTTCCCCTTTCCCGAGGAGAAACGTTTGTATGGCCGCTATCTCCAAAAACCTTGACTTTTCTCTGCGGGTGTGAGCTTGTTCTCCCAAGTCTGGTGGGTTTGGTGTCTTTTGGGAAACGAGCTCTTCCTGTAGTTATTAACAGATGTATTTGCCGTTCCTGGCATGTTTGGTGACATCTGATATGGAAAGCAGGAGTAATGAGGAACCGCAACAGCCGGGATTGGGCACACATGGGGACTCTTCAGCCTCTACAGGACTTGGGGAATTTGGGATGGAGGCAGATTCAGCTTATGTAAGGAAAAAGAACCAAGAAGGAAGGGAGGATCAAGAAGAGTAAAGAAGGAGGAGGAAGAAAGAAGAAACAAGAAGAAACGAAGTAGAAAGAGAAACAAGCAGCAAGAAGAAGCGAGAAGAAAAGGAAGAAAGAATAGAAAGAAGGAAGAAGAAGAGAGAAGAGGAGAAGAAGGGAGGAAGGGAGGAAGGAAGGAGGAAAAAGGAAGCAAGGAGGAAGAAAAGAGGAGGAAGGAGAAGGAAGAGTAAAGAAGAAGAAGAGTAAAGAAGAAGGAAGAAGAAAAAAGAAGAAAGAGTAGAGGAGAAGAAGGGACGAGGAAGGAGAAGGGAGGAAGGAAGGAATGGAGGAAGGGAGGAAGGGAGGAAGGGAGGAGGAAGGAAGGGAGGAAGGGAGGAGGAAGGAAGGGAGGAAGGGAGGGAGGGAGGGAGGGAGGGAGGGAGGGAGGGAGGGAGGGAGGAAGGAAGGAAGGAAGGAAGGAAGGAAGGAAGGAAGGAAGGAAGGAAGGAAGGAAGGAAGGAAGGAAGGAAGGAAGGAAGGAAGGAAGGAAGGAAGGAGAGTAAAGAAGAAGAAAGAAAAGAAGAAGAAAGAAGAGTAAAGAAGAAGGAAGAAGAAAAAAGAAGAGTAAAGAAGAAGAAAGAAAAGAAGAAAGAAAAGAAGAAGAAAGAAGAGTAAAGAAGAAGGAAGAAGAAAAAAGAAGAGTAAAGAAGAAGAAGGAAGGAAGAAAGAAGAAAGACAAAGAAAAGACGAAGAAAGACAAAGAAAGAAGAAAAGGAGTATTATTTTATTGCATGCTTGAGATTAAAATCATTTCCCACTCGATTCCAAACGAAACGACTGGCAATGAAGCGATGGCGCCCAGGAGTTGGGGTGGCCCGGAGCCAACACAGCCCCGTACAGGGAATCTCCCCCTCGCTCAGGATCGGCAAATTTCCTCGTTAAGGGAATTAACGGCACCACCCCATTTGCGACTGGTTGGTTGAGCACAAACCGCGACTCGCAACCTCCGGCCGTCACCGTCCTGGCGGCGATATCATTTTCCATCGATTGTAATCGAGTTCTATTAATGGCGTAATTCAATTAGACGCAAATCAAGAGAGGACTAATACTTTTAGTAACGTAACATCAGCTTCCGACAAATTCCCTGCCCAGATGGAAAAGCTTGATGGAGTTACTGGTAACACAATATCCCCCTCCAGAGAGATGTTAATGACCCTTTTAATATCAATACAGATTAAGTTGTGGAGAATCAGCGTCTATGTGTAACAGAACTGAATATATTCCTCATAACACATCTGCTATTCCAAAGCACACAGTTATTTTAATTTCCACAACCTGAGTGTATCTCCTTACTCTTAACGCCAAAAATGATGAGTCGGAAATCTAAAACGACAAAACACTATCATTTTTGCAAAAAACGTTGTGCATACAACAAAAAAGGGACAAAGCAGGAAAAAGGATTTTCGCTTTTGAAATGACTTGTGAAAAATGAGGAAAAGCTCCACCCAAAATCATAATTAGTAATTCCAGACCTACAGAAAAGTAGCAATTGGTCCTTCCTTGGGATCTGGCACAAGACAAGAATTCAAACCTCAACCCGAGCAAGAAACACATCGATTCTTCAGCAGTCAACATGTTGGTCCGTTGGGTCCCACCATGACCACGATCCATTGGGTCCCATCATAACCTTGGTTGGTTGGATCCCACCATGACCACAATCTATTGGGTCCCACATCATGACCTTGGTCTGTTGGGTCCCACCATGACCTTGGTCCATTGGGTCCCACCATGACCTTGGTCCGTTGGATCCCACCACAATCTTGGCCCAATGGGTCCCACCATGACCACGATCCATTGGGTCCCACCATGACCACGATCCATTGGGTCCCACCATGACCACGGACAGCTGGGTCCCACCATGACCTTGGTTGGTTTGATCCCACCACAACCTTGGCCCGATGGGTCCCACCATGACCTTGGTCCGTTGGGTCCCACCATGACCACAATCTGTTGGGTCCCCTCTCGTGACTGCAGTCCATTGGGTCCCATCATGACCTTGGCCCATCGGGTTCCACCACAACCATGGTCCGTTGGGCCCCACCATGACCTTGGTCTGTTGCGTCCCACCATGACCTTGGCCCGTTGGCTCCCACCATGACCACGATCCATTGGGTCCTACCATGACCACAATCTGTTGGGTCCCCCCCCGTGACCACAGCCTGTTGGGTCCCACCACAACCATGGCCCATTGGGTCCCACCATGACCACAGCCTGTTGGGTCCCACCATGACCATGGCCCATTGGGTCCCACCATGACCACAGTCCGTTGGATCCCACCACGACCTTGGCTCGTTGGGTCCCACCATGACCACGGTGCTTTGGGTCCCACCATTACCACAGTCTGCCGGGTCCCCCACCTTGACCCCAGCCTGTTGGGTCCCACCGTGACCGCAGCCCATTGGGTCCCACCACGACCACGGTCCATTGGGTCCCACCATGACCACGGTCCTTTGGGTCCCACCATGACCACGATCCATTGGGTCCCACCATGACCACGACCTGTTGAGTCCCACCATGAGCACAATGCGTTGGGTTCCCCGATGACTACAGCTTGTTGGGTCCCACCATGACCTTGGTCTGTCGGGTCCCAGCACGACCACAGTCTGTTAGGTCCTACAATGACCTTGGTCAGTTGGATCCCACCATGACCTTGGTCCGTTGGGTCCCACCATGACCACAACCTGTTGGGTCACACTGTGACCACAATCCGTTGGGTCCCCCTCCATGGCTACAGCCTGCTGGGTCCCACCATGACTGCGGCCCCTTGGGTCCCACCATGACCACGGTCCGTTGGGTCCCACCATGACCACAGTCCGTTGGGTCCCACCATGACCACGATCCATTGGGTCCCACAATGACCACGATCCATTGGGTTCCACAATGAACACAACCTGTTGGGTCCCACCATGACCACGGTCCGTTGGGTCCCACCACGACCACAGTCCATTGGGTCCCACCACGACCACAGTCCATTGGGTCCCACAACGACCACGGTGCTTTGGGTCCCACAATGACCACGATCCATTGGGTCCCACAATGAACACAACCTGTTGGGGCCCACCATGACCACAATCTGTTGGGTCCCCCCCATGACCGCAGCCTGTTGAGTCTCACTGTGACCGCAGCCCGCTGGGTCCCACTGTGACCGTGGCCAGTTGGGTGTCCTCAGCACCAGGCAAGAGCAGAAGGAAAGTTTTATGGACTTTTTTCTTCTTCTGAGCATGAGAAGGCAAAGAAGACAAAGGAAAAAAGGAAAAGAATACAGCCAAAGGTCCTTTGGAACCTTTTAAAACGTCTGTCTTCTTCCACCGATGCTTCCCAGCGCAATAAAAAAGGACTGTTGAGCCTAGAAACTCAAAATAATGCTTTTAAGATGCTTTTTAGTCCTTGGATAGAGGTGAAGAGTCTCAGAGAGAAACTCAGGGAGGTTCCTGCACGAATTCTGCACCGAACCAGGACTTTTGGGTAGCGGTGGGACAAGGATGGACGACCCAACTCTGCACGGCACCAACGCCAGGCCAAGATAGTCCACGTCTTGCTCAGAAGTCAACTCTACGCTGAGGGAAGAACGTCCAGCACGGCCCTGGGGAGTCCTGTCTTTAGAAAAAACCTCTCGACACCATTATATCAATTGACCTTGGCCGGAGTCGTCACGGTTCGTCTAATTAGCGCTTGTGGAGCTTGACAGACACGTCCAGCGGTTGAGACACTTGCAAACTCCAAACCTGATTTGGTTGCTCAGCGCTTCTATGTCCCTCCTCTAAATATACTCCGTGTAAAAGGGACGAGGAACCCAACCAAACCTCTAAAATAAGAGTGATGAGGGCGCTTCAAAGATGCGTAGATGAGGTTCTTGTTCTTGCTGTAAGAGCCCAGTGGAGAACAACACTGAAGAAGTTTCATTGAGTCAAATCTCTTGGCTGCTCAGGATGCAGTTTCCCAAAAGAGATGGAAATCGATACAAAAAACTCTGGAGATGACAAAGTCGGGGGTTGTTCACCTTCTGTTCTCAGTGCGACCACGGGCCGGCGCACACGATCAATCCAATTAAACCGATTCTTCATAAAGCACCAGGAAAACAACCAAAATCACCCAAACGTCACCAGTCTCCCTGTTTTAAACTCAACTTTGCGGGGTCAGAAGATGCCCCGTTTTCAAGATATCCAAGACAATGCTATTCCTGCAGCTCCTCTGTTTGACAACCGCGATTTCGCTGAAATTTCGCGCGGCAATTTAGAGTCGTTACCAATGTATTCTGAATACTTCAGAGCATTTATAACGTTACAGCACATATTGACATTACCATCGACAAATGACTGAAATGGAGACGTTTAACCACGCGTTTATCATGCCTCTCCGAGAATTCACCTTCCTTTATAGCACAGGTATCTCCAAATTCTCGAGCGCGATGTTCTGTCATTACCCCAATTTAGCTGCAGCCCTTCACGTCAAAGCTGCAAACGCGAAACGTCGTCAAAAAGGTTTACAACTACACGACGTGTTACCTCTCAGGAATAATACACTGTATTTTAGCAGTGAATTTACTGTCAGAAATCAACAGATGTGCTCTGCTTGCAGTCATCGCTTTCTATAGTTTGATGGGTTTTCCTTCCAGGAGGTTGAACAGGAGCCCCAAAGGAACAAATCTCAAGCGCCCGAGGCTCTCCGCCAATATTAAAAAAAGGATTCCCGAGCATCCTTTATCTCGCAGAGAAGAATAAAATTGCTTTTCAACAGCACAAGTGGTCAAACAGATTGAGAAGTTTCTAGAAAGGTGGGGAGGAGGAGACGGACAACGGACACATTTATTTCCCAATAATAACTGAGGCCGCAAAGCGCGATGTCAGGGACATAGGGACACGTTCGAGAAATAAAAAATCAGGTCAACATTTCACCCAAGGGATAATTTTAACAGAGCGAGGGGATTTTTTTTTGTCTTTAGTTAACTAATCATGGCGGAACACAAACTTCTTCCACCCTTTACACTACAACCCCCTTTTCCACCACGCAAACCCATTGTAGAGTTTTATCCTTCCACGCCAGCAGGAAACGCTCGATTTTGTGGCATTATTTGCTCTCGTAACGCTTCTAAAAGCGCTGCCGGCCCTCTAAAGGACATCTGGTGGAAAATCCACGTGCCCAGCAACTGCTCAATGACTCTCAAAGTTATTTTAGCTGTGGCGTCTCTGTTAGAAGAAGCCAAGCCAGGCGTCCCACGCAACACAAACTTCAGGGCCGAGCTCAGGTAGAACCCAAATTACTCCAGGATGGGATTAACGAGCAGCCCCACGGGTTTGCTTCCAAAGTGGAGATGTATTTATTAATCATTTCCATCTTGGAAGCCCTTAGTTTAGACCACAAACCTTTAACAGTCCTGCCCCAAAGATCTTGCTGTCCCAGCGTAAAACAGGCGATCGCAGCCAAATGGAGAAATGTTGATGGTGCTGGAATGTCTTGGGTCATAGAATAGATCTTTCACGCTAAGTTTTGTGTTAGGAAGGGCAAGGAAGTAGCTGTCAAGGATAAATGAATCACATATGAGATCCAGACATCGCTACACTTGGTATAAACGCCACTGAAAACATTCTGGATTTAAAGTCCGCGTCGGTCCTAAAAAAAGCCATAAACCAAGAAGAGCTGAACACAAAACCACTCAAGAAACTCTAGAAAGGAGACGGCTGCTCCAATATAAATCGCTCACCCTCAACTAAGCTCATTTCTACTAAAACCCTTGGAGGTGACGCCGCTCCTGTGCTACCTGTGGCAGCTCCCGGGCCTGGGAACGCGGAGGGCGAAGCGGCAGCGCTGGAGCCGTGGCCGTGCTGACAGGTCCCCGTGATTTATACTGCACCACAGCAAGAAGTGAGCACCAGAGCAGCGGCCGGCGCCGAATCGCTCGCCCACCTCGAGTGCGAGTCGAAGGCACCGAACGCAAAAGTCATTACTAAAAAGGACCTTTGAGATGGAGTGAAATTCCTGATTTAACAACAAAAAAAAGGAATGTATGTTGTGGTTACTTTAATACATCAGCAGAACAAACCGTCCAGAACCATAATAATCAAATACTCCAGAATTTGCATCTGCCAGGAATACATTTTGCATGATCTCCTTCCAAAATGGCAAACGCTGCCCATCATCTATTCTTCACCCCACATACACCTTTTTAACCAGAAAAAGTCCAACGTTGCGCTTTACTTTTTTGTCTCGTCCCCCAAAACGTTTTGCGCCTCAAGCCGGGCGCCCGCGGATGCGTCGTTGGGTACCAAAGTTTGGCACGTGCCCCCGCGCTTCGGGCAGCGGAACCGGCCCCGTCGTGCAGCATCTCCCTTTGTTCCACCAGCGTTTGCTGCCTGTGCCCTGCCTGCTCCTCCTGCCTGCACCTCCCCAGTGGAAAACCCACCGTGAGCAAGCAGAGCCGGCAGCTTTGCCCAAGGAGGGGTAAAATCTGCTTGATTTTACTTAAGGATGGCGACAGGGATGCTCGGGGAAGCACCAACTCAGCCCAGGGCTGCGACGCTGGGCAAACTTTGCCCATTTGCAGCTTGCGAAGCGCAAGGAAGCGGGCGCAAAGCAAAGACGCCGCCTTCGAGATGGGCGTCGCGGACACCCGCGTATCATCGACGGGGTGGGAATCGCAGGGTCGAGACGTGCGGCTGGAAAACAGCCTGGCTTGTTTTGTCCGTGTGTCGCCCAAAGGGGTTTGCAGCACGTTCGGCCCCTGACACAGCAGCTGGGGCACCCACAGAGGCTCTCGCTCCATCCCCTTCTCTGGCAGCAGAGCTGCAAGTCAATCACCTTTTTCCCCAGGGAGCATCACTGCCATGTCTCCCATCTCCCAGCCTTCGAGCTGGAAAAGCAAGAGACACACGAGGTTCACAAGAGAGACGCGTATTCATCATCCTGCTCCGGGTTAGCGGTCCCACCTTCCACGCAAGTAATGGCAGAGGACACCGCTGCGGACACACACGCAAAATAAACCTCTCGCTGTGGCAAAGCAGCATCTCCCAGCTCACTCGCTAACTCCCCAAAAGCAAAAGACCCAGGTTTGTGGCGAGGAAGCACCACCTCCGATTGCCATTTGCATACAGCTGAGAACCTGCGCTTGGCCAGAAAACACCGAGGATTCTTTGCTTTTTTAGCAAAACGTTTCATCTGCAGCACTTTCCCCATCACAAAAACCCCTGCTTTAGTGCTGGCGTGCGGGGAGTTGGTTCCCATTGTTCCTCCGGCGCTGCCGCCAAAGCGATGTGCGCAGACCTGTGCTCGCCTCCTTTATTTCTTGTTGCTGTTGTTCTTTTGCAGGCTCTCCCTTTTCTCAAGGTTTCTCAAGTGACCCTTGGTTGCTTTTGGAGAGAATTAAACGAGCAGCGGAGGGGAATATTCCCTCGCATCCACCATGCACTGACACCCTGCAAATCAAAGCTGCACTTTCTTAGTTCTTAACACTTCTTGGCTCGCACTCTTTTATTTTAGAATATGAAACACTGCCGAGTCCTTCTCTACCTCACAGGCAAGCACCCCCAGAGCACCGTCTCGTCTCTCCCCTCCGCACATTTGCCATTTTTAATTAGAAAGCACGGCGAGAGGTGAATCGCAGCCCTGCTGGAGTTGGGAGATGCTTTGCGGGTAACTGCGCTTTCTGCCCAACTCGCCTGCTGCTTCGATTCCTTCACCCACCAAAGGCAACAAACCCCTTCCTTTGGTTGCAGCACAGACCCCCCAAAGCTCCAGGCGGATAAATCGGGGTGCTGAAGGCATTAGGAACTAACCCCGCACAAATTATACCACATTTCTGCTTTATCTTGCAGGGATTTCCTTCTTGCCAACGCTGCCCTTTCTCTGCACAAGGCGCTTCTAACCCCGATTCTCCGAGTGGCAAGTGACGCTAAAAAGCTCCAAACAACAAAACCCCCCCAAAATCAAAGCACGCAGACCAAACCCCACTTGCAAAGCGGGGGGAGGGGGGGGGAAAGTCTGTTAGCACCAGAAAAACAAGCACATCGCTTCGGGAAAAATAGAAATAAAGGTAGAAATGAGACTTACCCGAGACTGGAGGGTGCAGGTTCGCCAGTGTAAACCCGAAAAGGAGCCAAACCAGCTTTGGTACCCAGCCACATCCAAGACTATTCTCCATATTTCACCACACACCTACGGAGCGGGATCCTGAGCAGCAGCCGCACATGCAGGCGCAGCCTTTTCTCCCTCGGTGCTTTTTGAAACGATTCGGATTTTTGGGGCGCTCAGCAAAGGGGGAAAGGGTGAGGAAAAAAAGGAGAAAAGAAAAATAAAGTTGCATTCAGTCCAAAAGGCTCCGGGCGCGGAGGGAACTAACTCGACGAGATGGAGAAGGATGGGGAAGGGTCCTCCCACCGCTGGGAAAACATCCAGAGGAAAAATCCTTGGAAAAAATATAAAAATCAAAGGAATCGGAGCGGCGGCGGCTCCATGTCCAACGCGATGAGGAAAAATAAGGCAAAATATTAAAAAATGAGGGGGGGGTGAAGCGGTGGCGCGTTGGGGGGGTTTGGGGGTGCTCGGCGGAGCGGCGGCGGCCGGAGGGGCCGCGCTGGGTCCCGGCTGGTCCCGGTTTGTCCCGGTGAGGCGGTCCCGGTCGGTCCCGGGTTCGCGGCCGAGCGGCCGCGGGGCGGGGGCCGCGCGCGGGAAGGGAGGGGGGAGGAGGAGGGGGGGGCGGGCAGCGCGCGCGGGGGGCGGGCAGCGCGCGCCGCAGCCGGCCCGCCGGGGAGCGCGAGCGCCCTCTAGGGGCCCGCCCAGGGGAAGGGAGCGCGGCCCCACAAGGCGGGGGGGGGCGAAAAACTGGGAATTCGGCCTTTTTTACCTTTTTTTTTTTTTTTAATTATTAATATTCAGTCCAGCACCTCTCGGTCTCATCACACAGAATCCCAGAATGTCAGGGGTTGAAGGGCCCTGGAAAGCTCATCCAGTGCAATCCCCCATGGAGCAGGAACACCCAGCTGAGGTTCCACAGGAAGGTGTCCAGGCGGGTTTGAATGTCTGCAGAGAAGGAGACTCCACAACCTCCCTGGGCAGCCTGGGCCAGGCTCTGACACCCTCACCCCAAACAAGTTCCTTCTCATATTTAAGCAGAGGGGCAGGAGAACCTCTCTGACCTACTGACCACCCCTTCTAACCCACCCCAGGTACCATTGGCTTCCTGGCCACAAGGGCCCAGTGCTGGCTCATGCTCACCCTGCTGGCCCCAGGACCCCCAGCTCCCTTTCCCCTCCACTCATCACCCTCAGTATCAAACACCCACACATCCAGCACTCTTTTAAAATCACAGAACCATTCTGGGTGGAAAAAACCCTCAAGATTAACACTCACCCAACACTAAACCACATCGCTAAGAACGCTACGCATCCACGGAGCGGAACTGTGGGACACTGCTATGCTCTTGGAAGGATTAAGGAGACTTTTGAACGTTGTCTTTTAGTTTACTGTAATACTTTTGCTTTTTTTTTAGAAAAATTTATTAGTTTAAGAAGGATTGTCCTTGAAGCCAGAACACAGAAGTCATATATTTCAGTGAATCAAGTGCATAATAAATCAGCGCATGTAATTATTCCCACCTTACTTTTCTTGTATTTGCTGCTATCTCTGTGCCTTAGAGAGGTGACATAGGTGAGACTCGACACTATATAAGTCCTTTTGTGATGGGGCATAGAGTTGTTCAGGTTGGAAAAGTCCTTTAAGATTGAGTCCAAGCATTAACCCACCCCTGGCACTGCCCCATGGCCCTGAGAACCTCGTCTCTGTGTATTTCCAACCCCTCCAGGGATGGTGACTCCAGCCTGTTCAATGCCCCACAGCCCTTTAGATGAATAAATGTGTCCTAATATCCAATTTAAACCTCCCCAATGCAACTCGAGGCCGTTTCTTTGTGTCCCTGTGTCCCCTCAGCTCCTGTTCTCCAGCTGAACCCCCCAGGTCCCTCAGCTGCTTCTCATAACTTTTAGTTTAAAACCATCACCCCTTGTCCTATCCCAACAAACCCTGCTCAAAAGTCTGTCCCCATCTTTCTTATCAGCCCCTTTTAAGTATAAAAAAGCCACAATAAGGTCTAGATTGAGCACCTGAGCGAGCTGGTCTAAGAGGGGGAGCTGCTGTTTAGAAGCACGAAGATGGGACGTGGTGACCACGGTGGTGGCTCCGTGTGAGAGTGAATTTGGGATCGGTGAGAACCAAGAGCCCCGACACCCACATAAACGGCACCTCGGCGGGGAGAGGATTCCAACCCCAGCGCGGATGCTTTTTCTTCTGGGATTCTGCACGACTTTAAATGAGAAGAATTTCAAGTACCCAGTAAAACAAGATGGTTTGCCTGCAGTCCTCGCTTTGTCTTAATTAGAGCGTGTGGTGCCTCGGGTCAAAGCGTCGCCCGCAGCCGAGGAACCTGACCCTGGGCAGCTTTCCTTGGCCGCTCTCCACCAGCTTTTCCTGCGAGCAAAACAAGACATCCCTTTCTCCAAAACTGTGTTTCTGCCGCTTCTTGCTCTCCATCTGCAAGTCGCTTCTGTTTTGTCTGGTTTTGCTCATAGTTTGGTCTCCGTGACCTCCCTTCGCTCTTTTCTCACTCCATCACGACCAAAATTACAGCCTGTTTTCCAACTTGTAGCCACATCGAGGTGGGAGTTTCTTCCCGAGGTTCTACCTGGTTTTTGGGGACCTTTCTCTACGAAACATCACTCTTGACCGCAAAACAAAGGAGCAGGTGCGAGTCTATATGACCACAAGCTGCGCTGGAATCTATGATTTATGTGAAGCCTAAAGAGTGAAACGTGGCCAGGGCAAAGCAGGGAAATATTCTATTTATTAAAAAAAGACATAGAAAATGTGCATTTGTCAACCCAAGGCTAAAGAGTGAACAGGATTATTGATACAACCACACTCAGTATTTCGAGGTATCACTGAGAGCTTCTGCAAGTTCTACATCTTGCTTTTCCTCTTGCATTTTTGCACGTATTCTAGTAGTGAAAACATAATAATTCTCACTAAATTGCATATGAAATTAAACAACGACCCGAATATTAAAAGCAGCCACTCACTCTCTAGCTCTCCCGTGGAGTTCGACGGCAAGCGGGTATTTTTTCCACCTCCTAAGCAAATGTTAGCGGAGGACAAACAGAAGGGATGCGAACCAAGCGGAAAATAGGCAAGCGTTGCGATTCCTTCTGCCGTGATCGCTCTTCTTTTAGCCTTGAGCTTCTTGGGGAACAGGCTGTCGACTGCGCTTCACAAATGGGGGAGCAGGTTTGCACCGCTCGACTCCGTGATGAAAGGCTGGTGTGTGCCTTAAAACCGGCTCCACGTTCCTCAGCCAAACCCGTGCCATGTTCGGAGCCAGAAAACAATGGGAATCCCAGGCTGAGAAGTTAGAAGAGCGAGGTTAAAATAACTCACAAGGCCGGAGGTTTCCATTCCTAGCGCAAAATGAAAATCCCGAGCTGTTCCGCACTTCACCACTTTTCCTAAGATCTGGTTCCCTCTACCTCAAGAGACCTGTTCAAAAACTTGAGCGTTTCTTTCAGCGACTTTTCCATCCCAATAACCATGTTGAAGGTGCTATTATCCAGTGTAAGATTATGTGCAATTACCTCCTTCTCATGTAATTTTGCTCTCCGGAATTACCACTCCCCTTTCATTTGTTACAAGGAATATTTCCTCCACCTTTACGAATTCAGCCAGCTCTGCGGCACATCAGAACACATAATTTCCTCGCGCGCGCTTAAGTGCCTTTTAAACATAATTAGAAAATGGGTGCGAGTCAAACGAAGCCGCGGTGAAGTTCTCTCCTACCTGTTTTTCTCCCACCAACCTTCACCCATCAGCACCTCATTCCTTTATTTCTCTACGTTTAGCTGGCGCTTTGCTTAATCTAAGCATTAAATAGCCCCAATAACGACTGCGTTGATGTTACATAGAATTTAGTCTCCAGTATTGGATTCTTTGCCATGAAAACCCAGCCCTAGCGCTCTATAACTTCTTGTTTTCCTGCAATTAGTTTGATCACCGTCCTTGTTTTCCCCCAAGCTGGTAAATCCTCATGTTATTTTCTGCGGAGCCCATGTGTTGGTTCACATGCACCAAGCAGCTTCTAAATAAGCGTCCGAACAGAACCGAAGCTGAAATAACTCCAGGCTGAGCGATAAAACCGTCACATTGCCACAGCGGCGCACACCAGGATCCTTGGCCATCCCCAAACAGGCGTCCTCCTGCTTTAAATTCCCCAATATCAGCCGTATTTCTCCTGGAGTTCAACTTTTCAACTTGCAGCTTTACCTTTTCCTCCCTTATTTCAACAAAATAAATGAGTTCTTCCCCCTTTCCTCCTCCAAGAACTTCACATCTCTCTCTCTATCGTGTGCTGCTTTACGGGCATATTAATAAAGTAACACTGCTTGATTGAATTATAACCCCTTGGCATTTTGGCCGCCTTCATTTTGTGCTCTGAGATCAAGGCAGAAGAACCATCACGAGTCCATCATCAAATGGACCACGGCACCGTGGTTCCTCCGTTGATGATTCTGGCGGCTCAAACTTACGGAGCAGAAGCAGCGAGAGCCCAGCAAACTTCACTCTTCTCCATTTGCGCCGATCCCCGTTATAATTCCAGATGGGCATTTTCTTCGGTAAAGTTGCCTTTCTGGAAAGCACAACAACTGATAATTCTCTAGAGGATCTCAATCAAAAACTGACGACTTTTCTCTACACAAGCGGATGCTGGGCGAACCGTGGACTTTTCTGGACATCGAGCCACGCGGGAATCAGCTCAGCCTTAGAAATTGAAGGCAGTGACCTTCCCGCAGAGCAAAACGCAGCCGTGCAATTCTCAGCGACTTCACATCTGACGTTCAGGTGCCTCTGGAGCATTATGTTCTCTGCTGGATTGCCAAGAATCCTCTTCTAAAGCCGTTTTGAAGTCTCCTGGAAAGGTTTGTTTTCCCTAAAGAGAGCGAGGACAAAGTACTTTGTGCCAGCGCACGCTACAAAACCGCAGTGATTCGCATCTCCCGTGGCACAAAGCGCTTGGCCTCGCGCGTTTTCCTGAAGGTTACGTGAAACCCCTGCCCAACGCGGCGCGGGAAACCAGAGCGCGCCCTTGGAGAGATCCTGGCGCTTACGTGGGGAAGCTGCCTGGGAGAGTTAAGCCTGAAGAGTGAATTCGCTTCATTATTAATGATTTTGGAAGGCACGCTCCTTTTCTGACAGCTTTCAGGAACTATCCGCTGTGTTTTCCAGGTTCCAGATGCCTTTTGCTGTACTCAGCTCTCCAGGGAGCAAAGTGTTGTGAGTCACTATGTCTCTTCTTGCCAAATCTCTCCTCCTCTACCCCAATTAGTCCTTCCCACCACATGTACCCCCACCCTGCAAACATCAGGAACCTGTTACCCCCTCCCTGCACCTCAATTTCTGCCTTTTTAATAGTTCAGAGTGAATCTTGATGGTCGGAGCGTCGTGCTCAGCAAATGCTGCCGCTCCCCAGAGAAGGTGCTGGAGGAATTCCAGCGTTAACCCCTTGTCCTAAACCGCCCCCGCGCAATCCTGACAATGTTCTTTTTGCCTTCAATTTTTGCCGTGTAAAATGTAGATGTTTCCAGCTGACCTGAGCATCTGAGGTTCTTCATTATAATAAATTAACCCCCCTTTCCCCAGTTTGAATGCATCACAGGCTGTCAAAAGGTTCTCAGGGACGTGAACAAGCAGACAAACCCACTGATGCCGACGGATCAGGCGCGAGAGATGAAAAGCTTTGCTACGTCAGTCAATAGCACGTCTCGGAGGATTACGGCTAACGCTCCGCTAATATATTAAAATACGGATGGTTTTGAGCTAATATTAAATAATAAGAAAGCAACTGTGTCCTGGGCTGCATCCAAAGGACGAGCAGCAGGTCAAGGGAGTGGATTCTCCTCCTCCGCTCTGGTGAGACCCCAACCTGCAGTTCTGCGCCCACCAACATAAAAGGGATGTGGACCTGTTGGAGCAGGTCCAGAGGAGGCCATGAAGATGATTTAAGAGCTGGGGCAGCTCTGCTATGCAGACAGTTGGGTTTATTCAGCTTGAGAAGGCGCCGGGAAGACCTCAGAGCAACCTCTGGTATCTAAAGGGACCTACGAGAAAGCTGGGGAGGGACTTGGGACAAGTGCGTGTTGTGATGGGACAAGGGGTGATGGGTTTAAACTGAAAGAGCGGAGATTGAGGTGGGATCTAAGGAAGGAATTCCTCGCCATGAGGGTGGTGAGACACTGGAACAGCTGCCCAGAGAAGCTGTGGATGCCCCATCCCTGGAGGGTCCAAGGGCAGGTTGGATGGAGCTTGGAGCAACCTGGTCTAGTAGAAGACGTCCTTACACATGCAGGGATTGAACAAGATGATCTTCAAGGTCTCTTCCAAACTATTCTATGATTCTTTCGCCTTGAACCTGTCCCTGTGGAGATCAGAAGTGACAGCGCTCGCAGAACGTCATTTTGGGATCAAAAAGACCATCAGCCACCCACAGGTCCCTCGATGAGCACCCAGGGTCACCCGGCCACCTCCAACAAGGGACCAGGGGGTGCACTTAGGGCTCAACTTTGGGCCAACTCCTTTCCACCGTCTACAAAGCATCAAAACTGCCGAGATCCTCTTGTGTACCCCACACAAATATTGCCTGAGGGGGCCGGGGCGGGCGCCACGTTAAACCACAGATTGCGCTTCACCCGCTAAACCTCTTTCCAACCTTCCTCTCCATTTTCTCCCGTCACGGCTCAGCGAACCCCGAGCGCTCGCCTCGACAACAAATTACGGCGCCGAACACGTTTGATTTTCATCTCCTGTCACCTCCCTTTGGAAAGCGTTGCGCCCGGGCCTAATTCTTGACACCATCCAGCTCCCCGGCGCAAATACCGAGGCCGCGTTCTCTCCCGCCGCGGCCCGAACTGCTGGTTGGGGACGTCAAGCCTGACAAGCAGAGCCCTGCGCTCTTCCCTCGGGGATTAAAGACGAGCATCTGCGCATTTCTATCTCTTTTCTCGGCAATTTGTTCAAACGCAAAGTCCTTTTACCAGGAGGGCTGTGTCCGAGATGAAACGAAATTGTAATGAGAGGAAAAACAGCCCCGAGCGGCTCAGCTTGCCCATGACAAACAGAACACCTAATGCCGCACCAAATGTATTATTTGCCGCTTCAAAACCTCTTTTTCCTTGTTGTTTCGGCCTGAAAAGCTACCGTATTTTTTTAATGGAGAGTCAACTGATGCTTGCAGATAAATTCTCATTACATCTGTTTCATCTCATTGCTGGGCTGCTAAAGAACCGTTCATTCACAACCCAAACCACCTGTATGTTACAATGCCATTTTTCTATAGGATGCGTTTCTTCTAGGAACATTTGGAATGGGAACGGTTGGACTCGATGATCCCGAGCGTCTCTTCCAACTGAAATGATTCTATGGATGCAACCCCACCGGTACCTTATTTTCTAATTCCTTCATTTATTCTGTTTCTTTCTACAAACTGATCACATCGCTTCATCCAAACCCAGAAGCATCAAAGTCTCTGCTAAGGTGGCAAGAGAAGACCAGGAATACAAAGGAGCCTCTCAAATTATAGCAAGTAAAATGCAAAGATAACACTATAACCTTTTTGAAGTTATACACGTCGTTAGCTCCTTTCTCTTCGTATTTAGATGATATTTCTCAATGGATATAAATCAATAAAGCTCCTAGATGTCAATTCCTATCAAGTTCTGTTCAAGGTGTTCTCATCCCTCTCCACTTCTTTTAATGTTAATTCAAATTATCATAGGAATATAATGGAAGTACCTCATAGTTATAGCTCTGGCTGAAAACCAAATCAATGGCTGATTGCAGGGAATCACTCTACTAAAAAAGAGTCTTATAATATCGGGATTAACTTATTTCTCCTAACGCTCCACAGATATTGCAAAGAGCTTTATTCATTTTAGCAAATGCCCAAGAGTCGAGTCAATACAACCACCAGGTCCTAGATCATATCTAGTTATAGAGTTCGGACAAAAAATAAGTAAAGAAACAGTAAATTTTGGGGTAAGATGTTTAAGATGGTGCAGAAGAATCCAAGACCCTGTCCTGTTGAGCCTCATACAACTCATGACCCATTGGGCTCTGAAGACTCAGGTACAACTTGGAAAGGCTCCTCAAGGCTTTGGAAACACAACCGGATTTACGGAAGATCGGGCAGACAAATGGCTCGGAAAACAGCCGTTCTTAGGCCGATGGTAGGCGGCAGCGAGGAGATCGATTAATAGGAAGATTAATAGGAAGAAGAAGGTGCGAAAAGTCAAGGTGAGGACGGACAGTGTATAGAACCTCAGGCTCATTTTGGTTAGAAAAGACCTCGAAGATCATCAAGCCCAGCCACTAACCCAACGCTGCCAAGTCCAGCTCTACCCCACGTCCCTGAGAACCTCATCTGTGTCTGTTCAACCCCTCCAGGGATGGTGACTCCAGCACTGCCCTGGGCAGCCTGTTCCAATGCCCAACAGCCCTTTGGGGAAGAAATTGTTCCTAATACCCAACGTGAACCTTTCCTGGCGCAACTTGAGGCCATTTGAGCCACGTTCAGCCACCGTCACCCATGTCCGTCTTCCTACAAAGTCAAGTTCCATCTTCCTCCAGCTATATTCATGAGTTTACACCAACCTCCTACTCACAGGAACTCTATCACCGCACTTTACGACTCCTTTGAAGACCTTCTCAGAGAACGCAGGAGTCCGTACGTATTTATTAATACAGTGTTAAGCAAATACTCTGCTATATACTATAGCAGTTCGCCTTCAAATGCCATAAACACTGCTTACAGCTGCTCTCCTGCTTCCTTTATATGAAAAAAAGAAGAATAAGCATCAGCCTCAGGGGGAAATAATCCATCCACTGTTAAAATGAGGTATTTCCCGTATCAAAATGTCAGGTTTAGTCACTTGGCACATTTCCTTCCCTGACGTGGTTTGTACCTACAACGGTACAGAACGGAGCAGCCCTTGCGCTCTGAATTCATCCGGCGGCTTTTTAAGGAGGAGGTTGTTTTATTTATTTCCCTCTGTGCTGCTGCAGATCATTTAATGTCATTGCCAAGGCTTGGAACATCATGAAATGTTCCCCCTTAGTTCTTTGAATGCAGCCATGAAGAGTTTACAAACCACAGTAACAGCATGTGTATGTGTTTATATAGATATATAGATATATATATATATGTAGGGCAGCTGAGGAATAAGGGCTTCAAACACACACACAAGCTCAGGCAATTTGCTTTGTTAATGCTTCTCATGCTTAAACAAAACGTGATGCATCCGCGTTACGTGCCCGACGCCAGTAAAGTTGTTACCGTAATAAACTCAACGTCTCCCTAAGTGTTTCAACCCCAAGATGTCATTGAATTATCGCTGCGAGATGCCGAGTTACGGTCAGAGCGGCACTGATGGCTGGTACGAGTATTTCCAAGTGTAGGAAGCACCTGGAGCTGCCCACAACTCAGTCACTGGGCTTCGGAAGTCAAATTTCATAGAATCATTAGGGTGGAAGAGACCTTCAAGTTCATCAAGTCCAACCATAACCCAACACTAAACCGCGTCGCTGAGAACCTCATCGGCGTGTATTTCCAACCCCTCCAGGGATGGTGACTCCAGCACTGCCCTGGGCAGCCTGTTCCAATGCCCCACAGCCCTTTGGGGAAGAAATTCCCCCAAATTTCCAACCTCAACCTCCCCTGGCGCAACTCCTCTTTATTATTATGAACAACCTGTAAAGCCAAACTACCGGTCATTCTCCAGCACAACCAGCACACAGAAGCATCTCTTGCAGCAACAGGAGATGAAAAGCTCATCCCTCCCACTGTGCGTTATCACCGTGCCCAATGGACTCCGCTCGCTATCAATTCCTTCCCCAGAATTAAATCACAACGGAGGAAAACACCCAACCGCACACAAATAAATATATACCAAAGTGAGAAAATGAAATTAGAGGCTGTATTTCAACCACAAGGTCTGGTTGTGGCTTGGGGAAGATGAACGAGTCTGGCCCCATAGGACTCTATCTTCCGAGGAGCAGCGTTCGCCGGCCGGGAGTTATTTATTCACCAATAACCAACGTATAAAAGGGCAATGTGGCAATCACTTAGTCCAGAAGCAAATGGACCAAACCCACACAACACCCACTAACGTTACCAAACAGAAACTCCCTAATTCCACATCCTGCTGGAGATGATTTTACAAAGAGATTTATCCATCCTAAATCTGGTATTAGAAATGTAGTTCTTTTAGGCTGAGCTCAGCCCCGTAGCCTCTGCGACGCTAACGCAGAAATACGGGTCCTTCTAAAGACAATTTGCCGTAAAACCTGCGCAAGGGCAAGATGATTTGCCCTTCACAGGACGATATAAAGTCTCCTTGGGACTTTCATAGCGCTCCCATAAAAAATCCGGGTCGAAGATACCGGTTTAGTTCCAGTTCTTTCCCGACACTGAAGTGTAAATAATGTGGTTTAAATTGCATCTTTTGATGTCGCTGTATGGTATTAAAACATAAAGAAAGTAGCGTATTCTGAATAATTAAGGGCAGCTGCAACTTGGCGCTCACCGGGTTCTTTTCTGGATTAAAACAGCCCTGATAAAATGAAATAACACTTTTAGGCTGCTGTCATGAGAGCAAAAATAGAGGGAGCGGAGATATGTGAAGCAATACCGAGGTAGAAATACTTGTCTATTAGCTTGTCACTCAGTGCACGCTGCAAAAATAAGAGATATGAGCACAAGCCATGTAATACCTTTAAATAAAATACCGACGGATTTCTATTTGGGATGGAATTTAAACAGTTGGGATGCTGCGGGTCCTCTGACGCGCTTTCTAATTAGCGACCTCCACCTAAAGATTAGGAAAAGCAAACTAAAAGCAGTGAAACCAGCGCGATCCGGAGAGTTTGGGGCCGCCAGATCCAAACCCAACAATTCAATTGATATTCTTGAGATTTCTATATTTCAGTCTCTCCAGGTTCCCCCAATGCTTTTTCAACCCATATCGTCTCGTTTCATCCCGCGCAGTCATTTTGGTTGCAAAATGCCCTATCAGCGTGAATCCCTCGGATGGATTTCATGTAATTACTATTATGCTTTCATTACGTTTCCTCGTGTGCTTTAGCGAGGGGTGTTTTCTAAATCACGCACGTTTTCCAATCGGTTCCCTTTGAATGTTATCACCCAAGCCTCTTTCACCCTGGGATTCTATTATAATACCTGTTGTAATGAGCACAAAAATACAGGCAAAGACTTTTCCTTGAGGTCTAAACCGCCTTGAGATAACAAATCGCTCTTTATTTATCCAGAAGCAGCGATTCCGCTCGCGCCACTAAAACCAACCAGAGACCTATAGGCTTTCAAATGCTAATTATGTTCTGTCCCAGGGACCAAAATCCTGCCAGAATGCAGCGGGACGGTACATTAGAACAAAATAAAGCCGGGCTAATCCAAACCTCAGCTAAAAACCCGGCCTGACAAGCAGTTCTGGCTTTAATGGGGAGTTTAATCGCTCACCAGCAAGACGATCGCTGTGTGTCCCAGCACTTCAATGGTCAGCGGTGGAGTGAGGTTGGAATCGATGTTTCTTATGGGGGATGACTTTACCTTTTCTGACTAATTTTCCCGTAATGTGTTCTCCTACCAACCATCTTCTTGGTCTCTCCTGGTAGACAACACAGTCCCAGCTACTTCTGACCTTTTTCAAGCTCCGTATCAAGTCTGACAATTCTTAGGGACGCGGTTTGGTGACGGTTGGACTCGATGATCTTGAGGCTCTTCCAACCAAACCCATTCCATGATTTATAAACCCATTTAAAAGACAAAACGCGGCTTTGGGGTCGGGATTTCCTGGAGATTGATCCCAGAATGGACTGGGTTGGAAAAGACCTCAGAGATCATCAAGTCCAACCCTTGGCCCAACTCCAGTCCATTGTGCCCTCCTGCCTTCCAGCAGCTCCACACTCCCTCCCAACTTGGTGTCATCGACAAATTTGCTGATGATGGTCTCAATCGCCTCATCTAAATCATCAATCAAGATGTTAAACAGGACTGGAGCCAACCCCTTGGGGACACCACCAGTGACCGGCCGCCAGTCACTAGTTTAATTCAAGACTATTCCACCATTTAGTACGTGTTGAATGTGGTTTCTTAAGGAAGCAAAGCGATCCGTCTGTTGGTCTTTCCGTCCTTTCTCGTTTTTCTTAAGACATTGAACTGAACTTGCCAGAATAGAAACATATTAGAAAGAGCCCACATTAAAGAAAGAAAAGCCTCGGTTAGAGGTTAATAGTAAAGAATCCTATCCAGGAGACACAGAGCTATTGAAAACCACGGAATACTCTCCCATGCCCACATCTGCTCAGAAAATAAGTTATTATATTACGTTTCGACTCAGCAGAAAAGCCCCTATTGCACAGCAAATCCCTGCCACACAATGATCAAAAGCTAAATAGACATGACCAAGAGGAAGAAAATATATCTATATATCAGCAGGATGAAGCAGGTCACATAATAGAGACTAGAAAATGTCCTGAAACGCACAACTTCTGCTGGGGAGCGGAATCCCCAGTCACCTGCGTTTTTGGTGCTTTCAGACAGAAGCAAATTGCATTTGTATGTGGTTCAACTCTTAATTCCCACCAGCTGCTGCCTGACAACTTGGATTTAGTTCAGGCCGGGGCCAGATTGCTCCAAATCAGCCCTTTGCTACAGCCACATTTGTCTCCGTTCCTCCCCGTCCGTCCGCCTCCCACCAACCCAAGCCGAACATCTGCCCCCAAATCCACGTACAAACCCATGGCGTCCTCCGTATCTCAAAACTTGAATGCAAACCAATAGTTCGAGGCTCGGAGCACCCAAATTTCACCGCGTTCTACAACAAGACGACCATTTCACTATACATCAATACATCGTTTTTACGGAAAGCTCATTAGAGAACTTATAGAAGCTCGGAAAAAACACCACATGTAAAAATTGGCGATGAAATTTGGTCACTGAGTTACATAGGAGGGAATTACAGATGACACCGCCCGCAGAAGAACAAGCAGAATGAGAACCCCGGTACAAAGCCGACGATTTCACGTCAAAAATAAGACAGCCAAGGGTTGAGGCAAACACCAAATCCTAGTTTTTGGCCTCCCAAGTAGATAAAAAAGCCCTTTGGAGCTGCAGAGCGAGGTTGGTGCAGGAACAACCACGGCCCGGCTGAGCACGTGGGGCTTTTTGGAGCGGGAAAATGATATGGAGAGGAGGATGAGCAAGTCAAGGGGAAGGCGAGGGATTATACAACACCATAAATGATATATTAGGAAGTTTTTTGCCCATGGAACAGCTGAGTTACGAGAGAACGATGCGCACAAAGCAATGAGAAAAGAGCCGTGATATGAGGGAACCCACAAGGGTCCTTTTCATCATGCAAAGTGACTTTGGGTGTCCAGAGCTCGTAGATTTTTGACACTAAAACACCGAGAGTTCAGTCACCTTCTTTCCATAAAATGAACGTGCCAATTAAACCAAACGGCGTCAGCGCGGATCCGTAATTTGTAACGGTAGGATCTGCTCAAAGTCAGCGTGGGTCAGTCAGCAATCAAAGGTCCAAGGCCCAGTCACCTCAAGTTCATTTCTCACCTCCGTAATGAGCAGGACAGAGGGAAGAGGAAGAAAAGGTACAACTTGTCAAATTGCTAATGATTTTCTCTCTCTTTTCATCTCTTAATTCTCTCCCTGAGCTTCCACGACCCCAGCGATGCCCACGCCGCTAATAGACCTCGATATAATAACCCAGCCAAAACTTGCGCGACTTCAGGTCACGGCCCTGCAAGGAAAACTACTGGAGATTTATCTGAATATTACTTTAATAATCTAATTTCTGCTGCCCTTTGGATTAGTGATGCTCGAAGCCACCGGCCTCTTCACCTTTGCTTCCCAAGAGATGAAGGTTTATTTTCCTCCGGGTTTTGGTGACGCTTTGAACGTCTCAAGCGACGCTTTTGCAGTTCAGCCACCAGCAAAACGTTGAACCAGACCAGCTACCTCACCGGACTACTTAGAAACTTCAATAGTTATTATTATCATATTAAACCCTTCTAGAAAAGAAGCAGCCCCGCTTATTCTAAAGCGATTTCCTTGCAAACTATGAGACAATTTGAACGCCTGGGATCCAGGCGGATCACAAGCGCTGGACCAAGTTTATCCGCTTGGTTGATCAAGGAAGAAAGTGGAACGGTACCAACTTTTCTGTGCTTGATGTCGACACGTGTCAACGTGCAGCTTTGCCCTGGGTCGCCCTGTCGCCGTCGTTATTTTATATCGGAAATAATTACCTGTCATCCAGGTGCAGGTGTTGTCTGAGTCAGTGAGGGTGCTTCCGGTTCGGGGTCCTTTTCTCCGCCTGTTGCTTTTGACGCTGTAGCTGAAAAGGTGGTTTTGTGGTGGGTGTTTCAGGGCTGAGGTTTCTCCAGACACCAACCCAGCGATACCTGTGGGAGGGACAACAAGCGGTGAAGCAGGAAAAGACCCAAAGACTGCCGAGCAGCCAAGGCCTCAATTTTTTCAATTTCATTTAAAATACTGTATTATTAACAGGCGATAATTAGTTATACGTGTTTTATTGCACCAATAAAGATAAATCACCGCAGTGATTAACGTCGTATCCAAGTAGATGTTTCGCAGTCGACAGAAATTGAAGGCAACATAAGAGGAGGACGAGATGCTTGATTTTCAGGGTATAACGTGTTTAATAAGGAAAATAATTCTCAAAGTTGGGGTTTTTGATATATTTCTGCGATATCTGGCACTGAACGGTCCTGGACTGGGTGTGCAATGATTTAACGCAGCATATTCTTGTGTAAATATATATACATATAAATAACCAACTTCTTGCTGCTACATCAAAACTTGACTGTTCTATCACCGTAATTGAATTCTAAGCATCACCCATCATTAGGCCAACCCTTCAGGTCTTGATTTAAAGACTGCGTCTCTTCTTTAGAACCGAAATCTCCGCCGGTGTTTTCAACTAAAATCCCATCGCCCAACCGGGAGGAAATTTGGGCCTCTGGTCAATAAACCCCGTCTGGATCCATCGCTAATTGGATCCTGGATATGAAAAAGAGCTTTTGTCTAAAATAGGGGGAAAAAAGCCCAAATTTCCATCTGTCCGTATAAGGTGGCTGATTAACAGTTTTATTTGAAGGCCCTAATTAAATAAATTGCCAAAAACCGCTCTGTGCTATAACAAAACTTTATAGTTTCAAAGTATTTGTGATGCTGTAATATCAGATGTCACTATAATTGGAAATAAAGGGTTATAGGGTTATTTGAACAACACGAATCCATCACTTGAGTGGGGGAGAAAACTGGGGTCACCTATCCAAGGCTATCGCTGCCTCACCAATACTTCAACAGAATTAGGACTTATTAGTGTAATAATACACTTTCAAGCAGTTATTTTTACTACTTATTTTCTTCATCTGCCTAAAGAAATTATTTTAGACCAGAAAAAAAGCAAAATTAGATTGGTTATATGTGTACTACCAGCTTAACGTGGCTCCAAATTCCAACAGATTTTTAGCACGGACGCATATTCCCACTGACAGCAGCATCTCCACGTTTCCCTGTCAGTATTTCATAGGCCAGAAGAGTTTACTCTTAATCACTTTAATAGCAAATGACAACTGACACCTCAGTTTGCCAATAGGAGTGAGAGATTCCACCAGCTCCTCGTAGCGAGAAGTTAAATTCAACTATTTGATTGGCATAAAAGACGAATATTCTAGTTTATTAGCTCACTCTTCACTGTCTGGTCTGTTCTTCCAGCACACGCTAAAGAAGGAAAGGTTAATACCACAGCTTCCGCAAACTAAATAGAAAATAGATTGAGTAACGCTTCGATATGTTGAGTCCGATAGAAGGAACGTGGACGCGTTAACCCCTCTTGGGATAACACCGAGTGAGGTGGTGGTGCGGCCTCATTCCAGGCCACGCGGCCGCTGTCCTTGGACAAGGTTTTGCTCTATTTGCCCACCAATCTTGTCAAAGAAGCGAAAAGATGCGAGTAGGCAAGTCATAAATTCACCTTCCTCTTTGCCGGCATCAGCAGGATATATAAATTACGGTGTTCTTCCTATAGAGCGGAGTGGTTCGCTGTCACATCTGCCTTGCTGGGGCTGAGAGGATGGGACTCCAGTAGAAGACAGACGGTAATTGATGATGGGTGGGGAGGAAAAAGCCTATAGCTATACGTTAAAACTTTGGTTTGTGTTGAACCAGCAGCTGAGGGGCCGGCAAGAGACACTCATAGAACCAGCGAATTGTATAGGTTGGAAAAGAGCTTTAAGATAAGACTCCAACCATTAACCCACCCCTGGCATTGAGACTATCCTACAGATTTCCCGCCATCCCATATGGGATTCAAAGACAAGCCTTAGTTTATCTTTAAGACAGATTAAAAACTGCATGGGTGGATGCCCTGGGGCCTACTGAACGTTGGTTTTTCTACGTATGCACGTAATACAGCGAGCATGCAAAGTAATGCAAATTATTAATTGCCCATTCTCTGCTTTACAAGCCCACGTCTGGCAGACTATGGGCCGGAGTAAAAGCATAAAGCCAAGAAGATGAAAGGTGTGCGCTGATGACCGCTCGGGATTGACCAAACCGCCGCTCGCCGCGACCCTAATACCTCATCAAGATGATAATGATCCTTCCCCCTCCTTCTCCATCTTCATCAAGCTCAATTCCAGCGGGGTGCACAAAGGGCTCGAAGAAAAACGAACAAACATCATCAAAACTCCAATGTGTTTGCGTTAAGACTGAAATAAGCAGGGACACACCTGCGCTGTTTAATGGCTATTGGAGTAAAGATATAGTTGTATATTTTAAAAAGATGTTTTTCTCTTCAAAAAATGAAGAGGAAGGGGAATTACTTACGAGGTTTCATAATAGTGACCAGGTTTGATGCCCAATGAACTGGAGCTGGATATGTTGCGGTCACCAGGGCCCAACCATCCAGCTTCTGAATTTCCATGGAGAAACCCTTGTGTTATTTTGGAAATTAGACATAAGTTGGAATTTCTGCTTTACAATCAGCCTCTTTGAACGCTGACAAATACAATCGAGTCCTCTCTTCCCCGGCTCGGACTCCTAAAGCCTCGTAACGCTGCCTTCCCACCCCGGTGACATTGCGAATATCCTCCTTTAAACCCGCTACCCAGTGCCGGCCACATTTCAAACGAGCTTTTCCAAAGGCTTTGTCTAACGAAACCGCTCTCTCTGCTGATTTTAGCTAATCCTCTTGCTTATTCGCCGTAAGACCTGATTAGCTCCTCTTGCATCTGCCACACGCTTGGATCCCTACCTTCTCATTATCACGTTTCTATCCCCGAGCCGCGGTCTTTTGCCGGTTTTGCACGTTATTCCAAGCGCATCTCCCTTACCTTTGGTCTGCCTCACCTTACCCACACACACCTTGTGTTTTCTAAAGCTCTTCTTCAAAATGGGGTCGTTCAACAGAATAAAAGTGGTTTAAATGTGAACTCACCGACTCCGAGTTGTATTCCCGAGCCCGCACGCAACCTACAATAATTCATCCCCTTCAGCACCACCTCCTTTATCCCCATCATTTGGTGGCTTCAAAGCTTAAAAGTGGTGATTTAAAGGTCAACACTCTTTGCTAGTCACTTAACCATCATTTTAGCAGAATTTATTCCGTTAACGTGCTTCTTTTCCATCTCAAATTGCCTCCCCGGGGGTTGGAAACCCCATCTGTCTCTATGCTTTCCAAACCCCCAGCTGTGATTTCGCAGCCATAAATTGTCAATACAAACAGTTTTTGGTGCACTAAGAAAGCTGGAGGATCGGGCACAGTAAAGCAAATAGGACTGAAGTGCTGATTGTGTGATCCAGTTGTTTGGTTCATTACAATATAGCGTGTTTAGAACTAAATAAACCACCCCGCAGTTTCCATTTGCTGCGTTACTTTTTGCATCATTTACAATCTTTGTATCATCTGGCCAAACCACAAGTCTTTTTGGATTAATATATGGATAAATACGATGGATACAAGAGACTCCCAGCTAAGTGATTACGAGGGTTTCAGCCACCATCAGGAACGATCAACCAATTCAAATCAAACTCACCAATACGAGCATCGCTCGCCTCTGTTTTAAGTCGTTTTAATAATAACTGGAAATTCTGGCCACAAAAGGAAAATCAACCTAAAGCACAGCACAAGTTTTCAAGAGTGACGGTAACCACAGGGCCAGCCAGATCTGCAAGTGATTTTATGATAGGATTTACATCTTTAATTTCAATACAAGTAGCAAAAATGCCTCTCAATAAGCTTTTTCACCCTCTAAGGATGTGCAGTTACAGTAAGAGGTTGGAAGGGTGCTGCGCTAAGCCCACGCGTCTCAATGTGATGGGTTAATGGACGGCAAACGTGATTCCAGACCTCACCTCAAATTCTCAATACCAAGAGAGACTGGTTTGTATGAGATAATTTAAAGAACAATAAAAACAAGCCACGCACATCCCTTAAAAACACCCAACAAGACATGTAATAGTACATTACGAGGGAAAAGAGCTGCTGTGTCATGTGGTAGGAGCCCCTCGTATGAGGAACACAGAAACTTGAGATTAAGTGTTTTCATTTCCCCCCACCCAAGTTAAATAATTTGCTTTATTTCTTGCATTTTTACCGTCTCACTGCTCAGCTTCCTCAGCTTGCAGCACTCTGAGAACGCGGGGTGGCTGTGTCTTACATGACAGACTTAGAAGAGAGGTTCTGGCTCAAAAAGCTGGTCTAAACTAGGCAAGACAGGCTTAGGCAGGCATGGAGGTGCCTCCTCACCATCACCCGAGGGGCTGAATCAAGTCAGGCAGAGCTGGTACCTGCAGATGAGGTGGAACAGGAGAAAAGACAATGAAGGGGACAAGAATCCGAATATTAAGATGCTGACCAGCGAGAAGTTAAAGCCACCGTTGGGTTCTCTGAAACCGAAGCTTAACTGGGGTTCATCTACATCTCAACGCGAATCAGAGCAATGATCAAGTTAATCAGATTTATAGCTGGACGCTCCAGTGCCAAGGAAGCGTTCTGGCCAGAGAATCGCTGCCAAGTCCTGTTCTCCTCCTCTACTCAAAAGCTGCTTTGGCAATATCGTGCAGAGAGGATCTCAAGAGCACAAAGGTAATTTTCAAGAGCCAGTTAAACATATTTTTGGCTGCTCTGTGCTGTCAGAGCAGTGCTAAGCAGCCAGAGCACACCAAGAATCAGCATGTGGCAAGAGAAGCTGGCCCGTGTTCACCGCTGAGACGTGGCCCAGCAGATCCAAGAGCAGGTTCATGTGTGCAGGCCACGGAGCAGGGTCACCCACCTGCAGCCACCGGGACGTCTCAGCTCTTCGCCTGATGCCTGGAAGCGCTTTGGCCCAGGGAAACGAGCGGGATCCGAGGGATGAAAGAACCAAATGCCGTTCCCATTGGGTTGCACATCAACCACACTAGGATGAGAGAGATGGGCTCTGTCTACGGCACAGCTGCGGCCTAGGCTGGAAACACTGCATTTCCAGTTCAGCTACTGGTTCTGCTGCTCACCTTTAGTCTCAGTCTTGTTCTTTTGCTCTCCTACAGGCCGTCTTTCACTTTGGAACGTAGGATACAACTCCATTACATAGGGTTGGGAAAAGCATCTTGACTATTCCCCCAACACGTTTCTGGATGGAAATATCACAATTTTGCAAAGAAAGAGCAATAAACAACCCAGTTACCACCTTGCATTAAATCTGAGCAATGGGTGGCTTGTACTTGCACGCACACGCTATCGACCACTCCCTCGGAGCTACTTTGCAGGAATCTGATCTAAAGAAGACATTAAAAAACAAGGTTCATCTCTTTGTACTTGCGCTGTTTGCTACGCCAGGGACACGTGTACTCGGAGTTGGGGGTTTTATTGCAGTTCGGGGACTCCCCGGCTCCCTTACAAGCTGGTGAAGAAGCTGCAGCACAGGCAAAAGTAACACTGAGCTATACAAGATAAAGAATTTAAGGGAAACCAAACACAACAGCGGCCAGAGAACATGAGCTGGAGGGAAAAAAAGAACACACGCAGTGGCTCCTCGCTTAGAGTAGCGTAAGTGACTTATTGAAGGTCAGCACAAGCTCAGTCTGCCCTGGTAACTGCTGAGCCACCTTCTCTCTCTGCTTCTTTCCCATTTCTATTTGCAGGCTGCCTCTTGGCAGCTGGAAAGCATCGAGCCGCTGGGACACGGACTGCCTGCGAGGCACTTCGGAGAGCTGCTAAATTAACTGGAGGAGAAAAGCCCGCCATGGATCTTCCCTTCAGCTCGGGCCTGGAGGAGGTTTTGCTTTCAGAAGAGACGCGACGCGCGTGTGCGGTTCAGATAAACCGCAGCCGGCGCCGCAGAAACCCAGATAAAAGGAACCAGCCATCCCCTACCTCGCAGGGATAAAACCTGAAGATAAGACGCCCAACCTGAGCATCGCCTGACAAAACATTGCCAGGCGGCCGCGGCAGGAGAGCCTCCTCCTGTGTCAAATCCAGAAGCACCAAGAGGTGTAAATGATTCATTCCAAGCCGTGCCCCGAGCAAGGAGAAGCAGCGGACTCCTGAAATCTCAGCTCCCTGTTCTCATCTCTGCGCTTGAATCCTGGGGAGTTTGTAGCAGCCCTAGCAGGGCAAGAGAAAAGAAGAGGTGAGGTGTATCAAAATGATTCACTAGGAACTCCAGGAGCATCGATACAACTTATGAACCTCGCTTCCCTGGCTCCGCACCATTTTTGTAGTGCTTTGTCAAGAAACGGAGCTTGGCAGTTTTGGGAAGAAAGGGTATTATGTGAGAAACCTTCCCCCACTGATAAATCCACTTTTCCCTCACCTTCAACCTCAATTTTCCCTTTAATTTCCAGCTGTTTCTGTCACAGAGGATGCAGATACGCACACCCAGAGCTCATCGTTCCTCCCTACACGAAGCTCCTTTGAAAATGCTCCATCCCCTCTCAGTCCAACCGCAAAACCTTGAGCAATCCCCCTCCTATCTCACCGAATAAAACAAAGTCCCTGCTTGTAACAAGGCCACAAAACCAGCGCAAGCCAAATCGAAGGGGTCTGTTGGATCTCTGGGTTGTCTCAAATGCGCAAAATATGCTCAATTTAGTATTAGGGAAGACTTTTTGGAGGCGACAATCAACTTTCCACCTTTGTATTAAAAGCATATGGAGTCACGTTAGCTGGATCACATAATAATCCTTTGTATGCCTTGCATCCGACAACATAAAATCCTGAATTCATTACAAATAGAAGCAAGTTTGCCAAAATTAGGGTAGGGAGAAGTTCTGAACCGAGTTTGGCAATGCATCTTAATCCTCAAAGCACAAGGATGGAGCCTCCCAAATTTCACCCTCCCTGAGCTGTCAGCGTTACTCGTGTGAAATACAAATACAATTCAAACGGTGTTTGTTACCTGATAACATTAAAACGAGAGCGAACGGACGGTGTCCAGGGCAGGATCTGTTGGGATTTACCGCGGGTGAAACTGTGGGAACGGGAGAATCTAAAGCAGCGAGGTCTCCATGCTCGGTTCGGCCTTTGAGTGGTGTCAGGGATGAATTAGCAGCATTGATTTCAGACGTTGCCGGCACCACGGGGAGCACCTAAGAAAGGGAGCGGAGACCTTTGTGTGCTCGCAGGATAATGCAGTTGCTATCCTTCAAAATCAAAGTCGCTAGCGTTTCTCTCTCGCTATACAGGGAACAGATAATACCATCAAAGCCGAAAATGTTGTCAAAAGTATTGCTCTGGGGGTAGCTCGTAAGCAACGCGCCGCAATAACAAATGAAATATGTGTATAAATATATAAAGAACATTTCCAGAAGATCAAGACTATGGGAATGGAAAGAATATGTAGTCTCAGCAGAGGGTGGCTTCAATGACAGCTAAAGGACAAATGAATTATCAGGAGCAAAGTTGAGGAGGAATGTTATTGCTCTTCTAACTCACAATCAGCGCCAGGAGAGAATCTGCTTCCGCACAGATGGTGGTGAGACCAGAGGAGGATAAAGAGACTCACAGATTCAGACATCAGCACAAAAACGGGGCTTTTTCTTGAGTATGAAAGCACCGAACCAACCTGGACAAGCAAAAGGCCGTGGCCTATCGAGCCAGACCCCGAGGGACTCATTGACTCCTGAAGGTTCCAAACTAAAACTCTTTCACCAGCGTGTTCAAGTTTATTCGGCCATATTTTAATCTCTTACCGTGGTTGTATCACATATATTCCACGCTGAGGCTTTGATTTCCTCATGGACCTGAAAGCGCCGTGATGCTCTTGCTGTGATGTTACTATCGTTTGTTCAGTGCTGCCGTCACATCCAAAGCAGGATTAGGGCTTCAGGTGGGGGAAATAAGAGCAGATGGGCCCTTCAGGAACAAAGATCACAAAGATCCTCTTCTCATGCAAATGTCTCGATAACACGGGAGAACAACTGGGGAGAAATGAAGAGAATGATATTATTTCACCCCAACATGACGTTTTTCAACCCCTTTCCCCTCCGCTGCTCTCCAACAGCTCATTCCCCAGCTTACACTGGAACCTGGGGTTGTTCCTGCCCACATTCAAGACTTAATGTCCAAATCATTGATGAATATATTGAATAACAGCAGCCCCAGCACTGCCCCCTGAGGCACTGCCCTGGATCCAGGCCTCAACTGGACTCTGCCCCATTGCCCATGACTCTCTGGCTCCTTCCAGTTCACACTCCACCTCACTACCCAGTGATAAATTCCCTGGATTACCAACAATACATCTCATTCTACAGCAAACGGGTATTGAGGAAGCGGTTCAGAGTAAGCTGTGTAAAGCTGAACTGTCTTTATTACGCTCACACAAAATAACACCGGTTCTTCCACCGGTAGGAAAAGGGATTAGCGCTGTACCCGAGCAGCCTTCAAAGGGGATCTACACACTTTGGTTCGACTCAGATTTCCCTGAAAAGATGGTTAAATCATCCACTATGACCTCTGGATAACACACACCGGAGGATTTCAGGCTACCGCTCTAATAAGCTCCGTAATTCCTCTTTGAAGCCTGTGTTCTGAGAAGATATCACGACCTCGCAGTCCAATAAGGCTCAGTCGGAGTGAATCGGGATCATTAGGAAGCTTGTGGCCTTTTTTCCCCTTGATCAGTGCAACGAGATAAACGAGTTTTCAATGTAGTTTTTCATACGCTCGGAGATGTCGCCTGAGAGACGCTTTGATATGACGAGCTCTTCAATATTTATGAGATAAAATACATAAACACAGTTAAGCAATAGAAGAGACAAAATAATCCAAGTGACGCCGAGGTTTTGCTTTCCTGTAAAGCCTTTAGATGGTGAAAAAGCCAGAAAAAAGGCGCTTGAACCGTAGGCCGAGACCTCGGCCTTGTGGGAGTTGTTAACCTGGGGTGTCAGGCCGTAAACGTGGGTTTCTTTGTAGACTTCATTCCATCCTTCCCCTCCGTTTGTGCAGCTGACCTGAAAAACAACCCTGCCCTTTCCACACCTTGTTTCCAACCTGTGGCTTTTCCAACAGTTCAGTGTCAAAATTGGACGTTTATTCAAGGGGCGGATTCGGTGATCCAGCTGCTTTCTGTAGAGGCACGCGTGGGAGGATCATTAGAGCGTGCATTTTTCCTTTTAACTCTTCTACTTCTGACAAGACGGGATTTTGACGCTGAATATCCGCAATATGTATGGTAGAGAAACCGCCAAAAATAGATAATTGAGCTGCCAAATGAGCTACCGGTGGACAGGGCCACCCAACGCCACGTTGCCTGTAGACGGGGCCACCCAACGCCACGTTGCCCGTCGACGGGGCCACCCAACGCCACGTTGCCCATGGACGGGGCCACCCAACGCCACGTTGCCCATGGACGGGGCCACCCAACGACACGTTACCCATGGACGGGGCCACCCAACGCCACGTTACCCATGGACAGGGCCACCCAACGACACGTTACCCATGGACGGGGCCACCCAATGACACGTTGCCCATGGACGGGGTCACCCAACGCCACGTTGCCTGTAGACAGGGCCACCGAACGACACGTTGCCCATGGACGGGGTCACCCAACGCCACGTTGCCTGTAGACGGGGCCACCGAACGACACGCTGCCAAATGTGAAAAGCAAAATAATTACGGAATATTCCTTCTAGGAAATTTTGTAATATTTAGAAAGCACAAATTATTTGAGGAAAAGAAAAAAGTCAATTACTCGCTAATATTAATTTTATTCCCTAATTTCTTCCTACGCTAACTTTAGTCCAATGAGTAGAAAGGTCCGTGAGCCTGGAGATCATCTCAACACATGAAAAAATGCATTACATTGTGTTTCTTTTGTCCAAGCAAACCACAATGAGTCATTAATGATTATTTAATTCTTCCAAAGAGAGAACAAGAGCACCAAAAAGCTTATACGCCGCTTGGAGTAAGGCAGAAGGGTATTTCTGACCCAAAGATTATTATAAGTCGCTATTTGGATGGAGGAAAAAAGGCAAGTTTTAAAAGTAACACAACTAATAGTAACAGCCTATAATCCCATTTAACTGGTACTGTGGGGGCCGCACCATTTCTAGAGCATTTTCTCCAAGGGGGAGACAAAATTACCAGAGGAACACACGTTATTTAACGCAGATACCAGCTGCTGTTGCATTTCTACGGCGGAACGAGCTCTGAAGTGTAAAGACAGATTCTCATCTCTATTTCTGGCTCCATTGACATCAGTGAAGAGATTTTTTTTGCCTTGAAAAGTCAATTTAAACAGCCCAACATTGATATTTGCTTCCCACCCAATACATCGTGTTTGTGCGGTGGAGCTTCAGGATCCAAAAGACCTTCTGCTTCAAAACCCGAAGGAGGAATTAACTTGATCAAAACAGCGAGTTTGTGATCCAGAAGTGATGGTAATGAGGGAGACGACTAAAAGGAGGTTCTAGTATAAGTTGGGGAATGAGCTGTTGGAGAGTAGTGTGGGGGAAAGGGAGCTGGGGGTCCTGGGGCCAGCAGGGTGAGCATGAGCCAGCACTGGGCCCTTGTGGCCAGGAAGCCAATGGTACCTGGGGTGGGTTAGAAGGGGGTGGTCAGTAGGTCAGAGAGGTTCTCCTGCCCCTCTGCTCTGCCCTGGGGAGACCACACCTGGAATCTTGTGTCCAGTTGTGGCCCCTCAGCTCCAGAAGGACAGGGAACTGCTGGAGAGAGTCCAGCGCAGCCACCAAGATGCTGAAGGGAGTGGAGCATCTCCCGGGTGAGGAAAGGCTGAGGGAGCTGGGGCTCTGGAGCTGGACAAGAGGACACTGAGGGGTGACCTCATTCATGGGGATCAATATGGAAAGGGGCAGTGTCAGGAGGATGGAGCCAGGCTCTTCTGTGTGACAACCAGTGACAGGACAAGGGGTAATGGTGCAAACTGGAACACAGGAGGTTCCACTTAAATAGAAGAAACTTCTTCTCAGTGAGAAGGGACTTGGTGTTTTCTGTATTACAGAAGAATATGGAGCATGTGAAGCTTAATTTTTTCTTTGAAAAGTTCTTTCTTGGGAGGCAGAGCAACACGCAATTAGAGACCTTACACCACAAACAAATAATATAAAGGTATTTTACTATATCCACACACTGCTAAAAGCCCATCTTCCCAACAATTAATTTTGAGGAAGAACAAAACACCCAATAAACCCCTACAGAGAAGAACTGGTTAGTGGGGCCAGTCTCTCCACAACCACCTTTTCCAAAGTTTCCCTAACGATCAATAGTAATTAACACAAAGGCAGCGATAATGTCTGAAGAACATCAGCCAGTCTATCTGGCTTTAAGCTTGAGCCACCCATTAGGCTCAGCACTTCGCCTAACAAAGACAGGTCATTGCTCTTCCATCTGCTTTAAGCACAGCACTTAAAACCACAATTGGGAAAGGCTGAAGGTGAATTCTTGGGGTAAAAATGAGCTATTTGGCGGAGCTGTTTTAAAACAAATGTAATTCCCATTTGTGGTGGGTTTACCTGATCAATTTTCACTTGAACCACTGGTTGCTGATGGAGGAGTTGGAAGAACCTGAAGGTAAAGCTCAATGTTGCATCCTTTATAGAAGGAAAAGTGTCTAAAACAGCAGCTATGCCCCTTCCCTCACCCCACAGACTGGTGCCCAGTAAGAATGGTGTGGGGAGCACTGGTTTTACTGGGCAAGTGTCCCAGTAGCCCAGCCCTTCCTGCTCTTGCCTTGCTCCTAGGAAAGCGGGACCCAGGCCAGCCCTGCGGGCAGCTTAGATGGACACACTTGATTGGAGATGATCAAGTTAAAACCGTATCTATAATTTTATGGCCAGACACTATTTAAACACCTTTCTCCAACCGCTCACAGCCGCAGTAGTTTTGGGACCAGCCTGCCATATGCTCAGCTTGGCTTTAGTTCAATTTCTTAATCTTGATTAACACCGAACAATAAGTCTTCTCGGTGATCCGTTCCATCCTTGTTACCACAGGGAAGGGCCAAGCTTTTGATCCTGTTGATGAGGCCAAATTTCCATCTCCAGCCCAACACCCGGCTTAACTCATCGCTCCCAGCTGCGTCTCCGGCTTTATGGGTATAAACCAGAACAGAACCATACATAGGGTTTGGCAAACGCACCAACTCCCACTGGCGGTGACGAGGACTCTTCTCAGCCCCACACGATGTTATATTTGCCGATGCAGAGCAGCACGGGTGATGTTTCCCAGGCTCCCTTCCCAGCACGAAGCTCCCCAGGGATTTTCACCTCCCTTTTGCTCAGCATTGGGTTTGTCAAGCGCCGAATGCAGATGTTGCGAAGATTTCTGCTCCCAGTTAGACACCGAAAGAAAAGCCGGATATTGAGAGGCGCCGGCGGTTCCCTCGGTGCCATTTGAACCGCCAGCCGGCGTTGACGCCGACTCGGAGCAATTAACACAGCGTAGTCCTGTCGTTTGAGATCTGCGTGCTTAATATTCTCTCCCTATTTTAAGCCATTCTGACTTGCCTTTCAAGCTGTTCCAAGTGCACTCGGCTCTTTTGTTTGCGCATCTGTACCATTATCTACTATTAAGTTGAAAATAACTTCTGTAACAGGTAGGAATCCCTTCAGCAAAACCCTTTTTGCTTTAATCCTCTTATTTCCCTTTCTCGCCAACGTCACCACCTGATGTTCCTCCCGATGAACTGATGAGATTCCGCTTCGCTACGCGGAAAGGAATGTCAGAGGTGTTATGCTTAGCACGTTTGTTAAGGATGCTCTTTTATCTGAATAGGCAGAATCTGTGCTTATCTACCAAAAAATACCTTTTGGAAGCTTGGGAGAATAAATTAGTGTTTTATTTAACTGATTATTTCATTGGGATGTTGCTCCAAGTATTTATTGGTCACTCAAGAACGACCCCAATTCCAGTCCAGCGTCGTTATCTTTCATTTTTTCAGCTACAGACATGAGCTAACGATGCATTAAATTCTAAAGTAATAGCACAGCTTAAACGTACACAATTATATAGAAATCCAAGGAATCAGACTTTACTACAAAGATCGAGTTGCTCGCCCACCTGCTTCAGTTCAGGAAAGAGATTGAAGTGCTTCTATAAAACCCCAAAATAAGTCTCCAGAGTTTCCAGAGATCTACGGAGAAATGAACGTTTCAGAACACGCCAGAAAAATAAGACGTGAGAAAGAGACAACGTTCAGGTCGAGCTGCTCCCTGCTGCCTCATGATGCCCTTGGGATGCCGGACAGGACTCAAAGTGCTTCCAAAACAGCCCAGCATTGCATCTACAAGGATAAAAAACCTACGAAATACCCAGACAAATAGAAAATAACCTGTCGTGAGTCAGGACCAATCCAACCAACACGCTCTGGGATGCTGCTTCTTGTCAATGATCCCAGCACCGGCAGCTTCTCCCGCTCTCCCCAAGATCACAAGCCTTCCATATCTACCTGGCCGTGCCATTAAAACGCGGCTTTCCTGTGAGTTTTGCATCTTCCATGCTCTTGGATCTAATCCCTCCTTTCGGCTTTCCTTGAGGCTCCATTTAAATTCAAAATCTTTGCCCTCCGGCTGTTTCGTTCCTTGACTTAATTAGAAGGCACTTTCAGTTCTCCTCCTCCACCGCTGCCAGCGACTCGCCAGGTATTTCTTAATAAAAATACAATAAATATATACAATATTTCCCTTCCCAAGGTCAGGGGTCCCAGCAGCACGATGCCCTTTTATATTTTATTATGTGTTTTATATTTCGTACCAACCACCAGCAGCCACAGCACAATTGATTCAATAAGAGGGGCGAATTCCCATCACCGCCCAGTCCGTCACCGGGTTGAGGGGTGACAGACACCCCACTTTGGGGTGAAGTCGGGATCAAACGTCTCCCTGTGCGTTTGGTCTCCGATTCGCATCATCCTCATCCACAATAACCCTTAAGCAAGCGCTTGAGCCATCGATTGAGGTTGGATTTAGCCACCAGGGACCAGATTTAAGCGCTGCTTAAATAGGCAACAGGTGGGTATTATATGCCCAGTACAGCCTAGACTAAATGCACCTATCATTTGATGTAAGAAAACAATGTTTCTTTGAAAACAGAATTCTGCCTTTTTTAAAGGTTCTCATATAACTGGAGGTGCTGCTCTTCACCTCCATCACCCCGTTATATTATAATTGAGCCACTGTCTAATTGCCATGATCCTTATTTGCTCGTCACAGCCAAAGACACTGTTATTAACCCACGACCTGACACAGTTTGATTTCAAAGCTGAGTCTGGGGAAGCAGGAATTGCAAAAGGATGGAGAGTTCAAGGCTTTTGCCAGTTGTTTGATGAGCTAATAAACTAACACAAAGAGGGAAAATTAACCTATCACCCAAGTGTTAAAACAGCTGTACAGCTCCACATCTGCCACTCCTATATTTCAGGTTCACAGCTGCGTTTGGAAGGTAAGACAAACAACGTGATTAAAACCGCACGTCGGTTTTAAAGGCAACTCAGGCGAAACAAGAGCCGCTTTCGGAAAGCAAATAACAAGCAAATAATAGCCCTCACCTGCAAGCTGAGGCGCCAATGGATTCAACACAAGTTGACATCTGTAAAGCTTTACATAGAAGTTGACTTGAAACATCTGCAGCACATCTGCAAAACTCCACCGGTTTCAAACTTCTCCCAAAGCAGCGGTGCTGAAAACACCTGGTAACAAACACTTTGGGTTTAATCTGCATCCTTGCGAATTAACTTTCTTGCACTGAAATTTCACCCGCTCCAAAGCCACCAAATCAAGTCCAGGCACTGGTTTGGGGCAGATGTAGCAATATAACGACCCAAAGAACTGAAACCAGCACTGGAAACACCAACTAGAATGTACAATATAAAGCATCAAGCGAGCAACGTTGAGATAAAAGCTCATAGCGGAGTCCACCACCATCCCCAAGAAGCACAATTTAACGTTTAAACTATGTTATCCCCTTATTTGCTACAGGGCTATATTGCTGCCTGGCAGTTAAACTCAACCTAAGCACACTTTGCGGTCAATACTATCGTCCGAATCGAAGCATTTGCTGATGGTTTCTTTAACAACTTCACAAACTCAGGCTCATTTCATTAAACCTGCAGGTAAATCCTCTGCGGGAGCCGCTATTGCCGGACAGACAGACGCCTCTTGGGAACAGGGCACTAAATCCACACATCCAAAGAGGTTTTACCTTTTACCTGGGAGTGGTTTCTTACAGCAGGTGACAAACCCACGGGGAATATAAAGCAAGGACGCAACGATTCTGCTCGGCACAGGTTGCTCCCTCCACGTTCCCATGGCCCCTGGTGATCATTGCACCGCATCAGAGCGGAAAACGCCCCGGAACGCAAGTTATTTTGCGATCGATGCGAGCAGCGCTAGCAAAAGGCAGGAAAATAATCCAAAAAGGCACTAAACCTTGTTGCATTTGTTCGCCGTGCTGGAAACGCTTCTGATAGCGCCAAGCGAGGAACCTGCTGAGTAAAAAGGCCATTGCCACACAGTCGCTTGACAGAGTTGAGCCCGACTCGGCCAGAGCTTTAATAACAATAATCACCTCACTGAGCATGGACCAGCTTGAGTCTTTAGATCAGCCCTCGCTTGCCTCCTTCCCCTAATAGCATTATAGTTCTTTACGCTGCGATGCTAACATTCAAGAAACGCGTTGCTATCCTATTGGCACGCTGCAAATTTTGGGAGAGGATCAAACTGATGGCATTAAAAGGTATTTTGATCTGTAATAAAAGGGAAAAAAGAAGGAAATGTGCCCATGTTTTTGGAGAGAGGTGACAAACGGCTTGCAGTGAGTTTCTACCTTGCCGCGTGAGTTTGAACACTTAGGTTTTAATGTATTTTAATGTGGTTTTTACGGCTTCTGCGCAGTCGGCATCCTCATGCAGCTCCCTACCATGGCTTTGCTCAGCAATCGCCTCCATTCCTTTGCTCCAAATGCTGCCTTTTCCTCTTGCTTTCCCCCATATCTTGAGCACCGTTGATCCACGAAGCTCCTCTGATCCTCAGCAGTGTCACAAGAGCTCCTGTGACAACCCATTCAAGACATTTAGCGTCCTCTACAATGTCAAAGAATTGGGGGGGTATATTCAAGCAAATAGAAGATGATTCAGTTCTAGGGCCACTTTTGCCCAGGTAAATTCAGCGCACAACGGGGAGGCCTCAATTCAGCTCCTGCAATAACTCCTTCCCCTATATAACTCGGCTTAGCCGCTAAATTAACAATTAATGAAAAATAGAACAAGTTGTTTTCAGATTCTACGTGTTCCCAGTAATAACAATTACTAAATGCTTCATTTTGAGGCACCGCTTAGCTCATTTCAACTTCTTTTTCTTCTCATTACGCAGACAATTCATTTCATTTGAAGAGGCCGGCTTCCTTCTAATTTTATTAGCGCTTGGCCCTTTTCCAGCTTGTCTTAATCAACATGCTCGTTAGTTTTGCCTGGTGTTGAGGCTCATCCAGCTATTATATGGATGCTATACTGGAGGCAGAACAGGAGAAGGTTGTGCTTACCAAATGGCCGCGTCGCTCCATGTAGACGTGTTTCATCGGCCCTGTCCCACGCAGAACCGTTGTCGTAAAGCGAGTAGTTGTGCTAATGCAGGACGAACAGCAAATCTTTCTTCTCCACAAAGGTAAAAGTTCGTTTTCATGCTATTTTTTGAAAGGTCTAATATGGAAGAATGAGTTAAAACGGTAAATGGGAAGGAGCGGAGATGCGGCTTGAAGGTTTTAATAGCAATAAACTCCCGCCGCAGTCGCTAACCAAGTCACTATTTTCTCTCCCACGGTCCAAATAATTATCAATTCTCAATTATCATACCATGTTTCCGCTGTCCCACGTCACTTGGCTTTCATTTGGGGGTTTTGTGTGTGTCCAAAAGCGATTTGCAAAGAACGCTAAAGAGAATAAGAACAAGGGGAGAGGGGGGTAAGTCCTGCAAGGACACAAACTGCCTCAGAACAGAGGAACAGCAGATGCACGGGAGATAAAATAAGATAAAATACTCCATTATTTCAGGGTGTAGTGGCCAGAAAACAAGAGAAACTATAAATTCAGAAGAAGATCAGGTTACACTTTGGTATTTAACAGCGGTGGATGTTGCCAACGAATCTGTAGAAGAGATTGGAGAATATGTAGTCAGGGTTTCATCAAATTCAATTTGGGCCTTCGGTACTTGAACCTCTCTTGATTACTTTATTGTAAAGCAAGAAAATTATCCAGCTTCGGTTTCTATGAGCAGATACAAACCTGATTCCTAAGGACAGCGCAGGCACAAGCGGGTTATTGCAAAATCATGGGGATTCGCCTTCTGTCAAACTCTCATTAACACCTACAATTAAATCCTGACTCTTCCTATCAAACTGTGCTATAGAGTCTTTTGCTTGAACTCAGAATTACTTCTCCAAACGGCATTAACGGTGCAGAAAATAAATCAGACGCAATGCAAAACGGCGATGGAATGTAGGTTAAAACCCCAAATTTTGTCAGTTGTGCAAATCCAGGGGAAGGAATGAGGTTGAACATCAGCTCTGCAAGAAAGGGTCGAGGATTAGAGGTGGTTTCTGCTGTTCTGAAAGGGTTCATGAGAATATAGGATATTGGAGTACACTAGAAAACACAGCCCACAAACACATGAGAACAGAGGTGGTTTAGGCCCGAAAAGGAGAGACATTATAACTTTTTGAGCGGGGAAAATGCTGATGCGAAGCAAACAGCAATAAATCTGGTTTTCCTGTCCTCCGCAGATAGCGCAGGAATTAACAGGCTTAAGTTCCAGAGCTGGAGATGCAAGGTTTAGATTACAAGGCCAAACTTTCTACCAGCAAAGCTAGTTGGAAATCGGCATCCGTTGCTTTCCCCAGCCCGCTGGGATTTTTCTCTTCGCTTCCAATATTTGAAGATGCTGCTTATCAGGAACTTCAGCAAATAGAGCCGGCCCTTCAACGCATTTCCATTGCGACAGCAAAATTGTATTCGATATATGTTCGTCTAACCCATCCTTAAAAACCTCCACTGTAAACACCCTTTTCATTTAGAAAAGCAACTATTTCAGCCACCTGTGTGAAGATTCGAGAAGCAGCTACCGGAGGGTTCAATTCGCAATACTGAAAAGAATATAAAGCTCATGGTAGCCAAGTAAAAATAATCAAGGAGAATATATATATTGAACATATTGTTTGAATCCATGCTAGTGTCTTCACAGCGCTGTCATTAGGAAGAACATGCAAAATGTTGTTTAGAAAGAGATGTGTGTATAGATGCTAATAACTAACAGTATAATTACAGATTAAGAAGTGACATGATGGCAAAATAAAAAGATGTATTCAAAAGCTTTGTTGGGGCTTGAAAGAGAAGGAATCGCTTTAAGTACCCACTCACATCTTGAAGGGTTTGCATGTTTGTGAACATAAGCACCACGCTCAGGAATCCTCCTACAGATGCTGTTTCTGCAAATAGATGGATTTTCCATAGGAAAACCCTCCTTCTCCTACAGATCAACACGCGCAACAGAAGGCAGAATCAACCCCAGGCAACTTCCTCACCTCTTGCATGTTTTTTTGGGCTAGAAAGCGTGATAACCGTCAACCAGATCCAGTTAGAGAAGCGGTTCAATGCATCCAGCGCTTTGTCTTGCAGGGTGTAGATAAATCTTACATTCATTTTACATTTATGGCTTGAGTTTCCAGTCCTGCTCAGGGTTTATTTTCGCCGCATCCTTGACCGTGAGCAGAAGTCAGGACCACGTTGCCCCGTCTCATTCCCATCTGCATTCAGGTGGATGCTGTTTTGGGGGAGGAACAGATGGATAGAAGCCAAAGGCACCTTTTTGATTCGGGGGAGAGAAGGATGTGACTCCTTTTCACCCGACTTGTACGATCATCTATTTAAACAGGCAGTCGCTCACTAACGTGTGGAGAAAAGCAGAGGGATGAGTTAAAAAGATCATAATTTACCCACAAACACTCCAAATAAAACACACAACAAACCCAAGGGAACGGCGATTGTGATTTTTCTCCTGGGTTTTCAAGTCATTAGCGTGTTGCTATAAAGCTATTTCAGTAATTCACTGCTACCGCTTTTTAAACAGTTCTATAAAAGCAAATGAAGCGAGCTGTATTTTCTCCCCCACTTTGCTGAACGGTTCAAACCTCAGCTGCATTTTCCGAGGGGCTGAGCATTACCTGGGTGCTCCAGCTCTGCCTACGGGGCTTTGCTTTCCTCGCGCTATTTCTCGTTATGGTCTCAATTAAACGAAACCTTCTTGCTTCATAGCTTGGCTTGCCAGATGTTCTTTCCACAGACAAGCCCTGCTCCAGATACACAGCTCTCCAAATTATTCCCCCTGTGCTTTTCATCGCATCGATCCATCCGAGCAGTCGAAACTCACCCCATCTCCGAGGGCCATTTGGACAAGAACTCCTGACAAGGACCATCTGAACATCATCCTTACAGGATTTTGCACCAAAACTTGGGTTTTTCGGGAGGAAAGCAAGGTACCCGAGTGGTATTTTGATTGTGCACCATCTCAGCATCGCGTCCTCTTCGTTATCCGGCATTGCTTTGATATTTTTATCACCAATTTGGTGCGGTGTGTCGTACGGAATAAATGTTTGATGACCCCCAGCGGGTTCTGCGTCCCCGACTCTGCTAAAACCAAGGGATGCGTGTAAGGAGCAAGGGTTTTTCATGGTGCTGTAGACAGGTTTAGGCGCTAGAGCTCCGCCTAAACCTCCGCCCTGTCCACTTTAACAGTCTCCAAAACGAAAAGCGTGACGCTGTTCCATCACAGTATCGATGGAACATGTTCCTCGTTGACTCTCAAACAGCAACGAGCAACCAGTCATAGAAATAAAAGGCAGAAAAGCTAATCAATTTCTCTAGTTTAGTTTAGTGCCAGCTCTAAAAGGTTATTCAGCTGTTTCAAGGCTAGAAAACACTTAAACGCTCTTGGTATGCACCAGGAGTAGCGCTGGGTAGCGGTACATTTGGTTTCTTTAAAAGATAATACAAACCAACCTATTTTGGCCTTTGCAAGAGAGCGGTTACCAAGGTATCAAGCGCTGTCCCCCGCGCTCCTGGCTCTAAGGTACAGGGCCCAGCGGGGTTCGGTGTTTCTGCAGCTCCAAATCATTATCGCCGCACCTGCGGGGTTTTGATGCTCTCAAGTCCGAGTCTCTGTATTATTGTGTCGGCCAGGCTGATGTTGGTATTGCCCGAGCTCTCTGGTGGTCCGAGGTCGGTTTTCTCCCCATCCTCGCATAGAATCCACTTGTTTGTGTGTAATGAATAAATCAGATGGCAGCTTGATGGATAAATAACCTCCAGCTCCGTGCCCGGCCGGCCCGACTCTCGGCCACCTTTGGCTCTGCTATTACTGAGCTTTTCCATATTAACCACACAACGTGAACTATAAGTGCATATCATTGTCACTGAATAATACCCTTCAGTTGTATTTTGATAAGATTAAGACTTCTATTCGACTAAAATACTCCATTTAGAGTGTGATCCTTACTGTTTTGAGCAAAATGCAAACTCTTTTTCTATTTCCAATGCGATCCCGCTGGCAACTTTGAGTTAATTCTGATTAACTCTCATGTTAAAACCAGCACTACCAGATCCTCTGTTTGCCCAGAATATGCGCAAGCAATAAGAAACCAGCAACAGTTAAAGAGTCCCAGTGATGAGCACCATAGCAAACCAGCATAAATAGTTCAATTCAACAATTAAGCCTCATGTTTGCTGCTTGTTTCCATTTTCCCCATCCCAGAGAAAACAAATAACCGCAACCGCTGGTAATTAAAGATTTAACAACGAACGTGCCAAATAAGCCACTTTGCACATCGAGGGGCGCAACCTCGATTCCTCACACACGGCAAATTGTGCCACCCCATAAAGCAGCATTAAGATGGTAATGCCGGCTGGCTGAGCCCTTAATTGGGGGAATCGCAATCAAGAGCCCCCCGTCTGGCCTAAATGCTGAGTTTTAAACAGATGTCTTCAAAAGGAAAGGGGAGGGAGACGTCGAGGGAAGGGAATACAAAAGGATTGGGCAAACAGATTAATCTGGGCCTCCCTATGCGTAGATGCAAAATGAAGATATTCTGCCCCAAAAGCGCTTTGAAGTTTGACCTGGACAGCACGGATCGCTAAATTCATAGACAAATCTTAAGCTTAAGTCTTAAACCAGGACTATCTAACGGTGCTTTCATACGCAAAAGGGAAATTTTACCATATGATTTCCCGGAGGAAAACAAGAAACCTCTTGTCCACATGCATTAATTTCAGTTCCAACGCAGCGTAAGCCACAATTTAGCTCAAAGAGTCTCGCCTTTCTTCCCCATACCCCCCAAATAAATACTTTCTATGCATTTGTGGACAAAAACCAGATCGCAATGTTGGATGGGACTGATTTCTGCTCATCTTTATGGCTTCTATCCATAAATGTGAAGCCATAAAAGTCATAGAGTTACATTTCTCCACCCAATATCGCAGCCAGGATTTGGGTATCAGAAAGAGTCACACGTTGGTCATCTTGGTAGATAAGGAATTGACCACCAAATTGGCAATCAGGCATCTGAGTGCAAGCCATTGTGACTTGATTATATTCATTATGGGATAGTCTAAACTGTAATCACACACACAGGGCTTTGAAAGGGCTAATTTTGCAACGCTGAAAATGATTATAGGGCGAATCGGCGAGGATTAAAGATCTAAATTCTTCTCTGTTATTAAAAACTAACAACAAAACCCCAGACAGAAAGCACCCAGATACCAAACAAGCCACAGTTTTACAAAAGAAACATGCATCTCTTTGCTTTGTAACAGCCTTGCAGGTCTTCCTTAAAGGGAAAGCAACTAATATCTTTAATTATCATTTAAAAACCAAAGGGGAAGCTAATGGTAATCAATACGTGCCAGAAGCTGGGAACTGTACAGTATAGATAAGGGAAGGAAAAGGCCAATAAACCAAGTCTGTGAGTGATGTAATTGAAACAATCTGGGATGTTATTCTTCTCAAAGAAGCAAATGAATCCATAGGGTGGATTTATCCATATTAGTACAGCCCATTATTAACACAAGCGGGAGAATTGATAACGGAAAATACGTCCCACATGTGGGAAAGGCCCAGCTGATGTATGGTTGGCCAAGGGTGAAACATCACCACAATTACTTTAGCAATATAGAAGTATCAACACTATATTCCCTTCATATCATCTTTCATCACTTACCAACAGGAGCTTTGGGAAACTAGGGTTGGTGTTCTTGAGTATCTTGCCAACACTAAGGTTCATTTATTGGCAAACAACATTTCACGTGGCGAAATTAACGGCACTTTGGGAAATGATTGAGTTGGGAGGGCAAAAAAACACCCGAAAATCAGCTCAGGCCGTGCTAAAAGGATTTAGGACATACCTGAGATGGGGAATCTCCTCTGATGGGGAGCAGGCGCGTTCCCATTGTGGCTCCACATTCTTAGGAACACGGTTTTGGAATCTGAGGAAGAGAAAACAAAGAATTAGCATAATTATTACTAATTAATAATAATTACTAATTAATTTCTAACCACAGTTAATAATAAGACACAAAATGAGTTCATCTCCTTATATTTCCACAGGGGAAGGTTCAAGGAAAAGTAACAAACTGAAGTCACCAAATGAACAACAGAAGTTGGACCGTTTGGGACTCCTATATTGTTCAGTGGTGGATGGGACCAACTCACAGCTATCGATACAATAAAACCACTCATTTTGCTGAAATAATCACCATGGAACTAAGAGCAGCTGGGGTGTTCACACAGCGTGCCAACAATCCGGATTCACACCCTTTCACCATTCCCCACAGGGCGGGAGATTCACCTGGAGGTCCCAAACCAAGACGAGTGTCCAACCTGAGTGATGCGCAAGGGAAAATACAATGGTTTTTACTCCAAAAACCATCATGGGGATGGAAAACCTTTCTTAGGAAGCGTCTCTTCAGAAGAAGGGGAGATTTGAGCTAAAATATTCCATTTATTTCAAAAGAAAGGCCTGGTTACCACAACAACCCCACAGGGCCATCCTTCTCTACCAAGGTTGCAACACCACGCGGCTTCGCAGAAGCGAAGCAACCCCCAATTAAATCGCCCTTAATTAATCCAAATATAAATGGTAGAACACATCCAGATGCAAAAACAGTGATTTCCTCACAAGTTTTGAGGTGAACAACAGAACGAGGCGCAAACGAACAGGCCGGTGTTTTTATGGCATAATGCAAAGGAGTAATTACTCCAAACGCTAAACCATTCAAACACTGGAAATATACGTCCTGGTATTTACGGCAGGACAGCCCATCTAATATTTCCCCCACCTCATTGCGAAGTCAGAGCTGGTTTTGCAGCAGAAATCAGGGCCCTTTCCCACCAAACAAACACCTTTTTAAATTATTAACAGCCGCAGCGCAACACCCAAAGCAAATGCGGCCTACGAGGAATACAAAGGAAGGTGAGGAAATGTTTACAGGAATAGAAAAACCTTTGGAAATCGTTTGTTTCTCCACATGTACCAGGCACAACAAACTCAGTTACCAGTTCGTTTCCATTGCTCAGAATTGGGGGTCCCACTGAAATAAGGTTTTCTGGTCCCAATTCGAGGGATCCCCAAAGAATCCTCACTTTCAAAACAGCTGCGTAAAGTATTAAGTACTTATAGTTGGAGTAAATGAACGTAAGCGAATAAATCTACAAATGCAATCACCACGAGCTATCAGATGACTTCTTTAATTGCTATGGATTGCCCTTTAGGCATCATAATGAAATTAATGCAACGTGCGAGGAATCGATAGTCACCGATTAATCCAATCAGAGCAACTCTTCTGAAGACTCTTTAACCCCTAGACATTATTTATTGGTTTATAATGCAAGTGTAGGCAAACACGGGGTAAATTTAGGAGTGTAGCAAAGTTATCTGGCTGTTCTACAAGTTCAAGGTGTTGCAATATGGGATTTTGCACATATATATATGTGTGTATATATATATAGGGTATGTTCGCCCTTGAAGGTTAAGTGTTCTACTCATTCTCATCCTTGAGGAGCTTGCAAATCCTGGTTTCCCCCTCCAAATCCTGGTTTCCCCCTCCAAATCCTGGTCTCCCCATCACTCACAGACCACAGTGGTCCCAGGATCAGTCCTTAGATCCATTCCAAGAGCTCCTCAAAACTTAATGTTTGCTCCTTATAAACCAAAGAGGGTTAAAGACGAAACAAAAAGGCATTTTGGCCTTTTCAACGCTATCAAATTCGCAATACAAAGGGGTTTTTTATATAGAATACATTTGCTGGTGTTTAAACAAAGCGAGTACCTGGCAACAAACCCCCGAGCCAAATTATTGCGAACAGCGAAACAATAATCACAGCAATAAATAGGATGTGTTGGAAATTATAGCGGCCTGAAAACATTTACCCCATCTGACAATATATGGGACGATTTAGCTCCTGGTGAGCAACATCATTTCTGTTTTTACTATTATATAGAGATTCCTGCAAAGTAAAGTTGTTATATACACCCATAAAAATATCCATGGGGTGAAGTCACTTGAGGGAGATGCACTTTTCTCTTTGCTAAATCAACTTTTAGCTGGATGTTGTTGTCCTCATCGCCTGGTCATGCGTTGTAACCACCTCCAAAAGGCGCTCCAGAAACAAGAGGGTTGCGGTTCGCTCCGGGTGAAGCCGACACGTTATCGATTGAGCACATCAACTAAAATCATACAATGCTCGCAGTTGTTCTACTCCCATCATTCTCATGGGGTATTAAAGCAGACACCGCAATACGACGCGTTTCTTCTTCTTTGGGGGTGGGTTTTTAAGGCACAAGCTTCGCACCGTTAATGCGCATAAATCCTCCTTTTGGATCCAATCCTACGTGCTTCTCGTTTTCATTAATGACGGAAGAGATTCTGAAGCACATAGGGAACGTTACCTTGGTCTCAGCCCTATCACAACACCCCAGTCCCCATTTGCCTCCTAACAGCATCCCCAATCGATAAATATTTGCACAGCATTTTCAAACCGCCACTTTTAATACTGTCCTCGCATCCTAAAGATGAGCATTAACCGCCGTGTGATTCCTGAAAATGGTTCTATTTTCTGTTTTGCTTATTGCAGGTATTAGAAACTCTTGTTCCCTCGGCAGTTTGAAGTACCTTCTTCTTACATTTGTATCATAATGGAGCGCTCAACTATTCATCACGCTTCGCCTCAACCGGCTTCATTACAGCGACACACAACGACGGAGAATTGCAATTCTAAGCAATTCCCCAAAATATGAAGATATTCACAAGGAGAAACAAGCACCGTCTTCGCTTGCCAAACAAAATGCAAAGGGATAGAAAGAATACATTTAAATTTCAAGTTATATTTGGGACACAACCTTGCAGCAAACACCCATGGAAGCATTTACAATGAATACAGTTCATGCCACTAGACATTGACATCTAAAAATAGCATTGCAGGTCTGGCCTTCCATCGCAAGGTGAACGCAAGTCTGAAATGAACCCAGACATAAAATACAAGGGAATATCCAGCCCAATGTCCTTGCTGCAACGGCCAAAAGTTGATTCTGATACAGAAAATACTCAATTTTAAGCCATTTCCATATAGTTGGTATAATCTGGCACATCTAGGAGGAAATAGGAACCTCCCCCCGCCCAGGGGCAGAATTCCACCTCCAAAAATGTACAACTTTGATGCACCAATTGCACCCTTAACTAGAACAGCTACCACTGTTAGTAATGCTCATTAAGGCGGTTAATCAGTTCAAACTATGCAGTAATTGTAATTCCTGCTAATGAGCGAGTATCTTGAGATTAGGCCTGGAAATCATTAATGATTCCCCACACCAAAAACCAGCTTTTCATCCTCCAAATGACACGTACATACCCCAAATCCTCCAACGCCGCTTATGTAGCATCAACCTTCCGAGTCCCTTTGCAAAGATAACCCAAATTACTGAATCCCGGCTTTAAGGGACCTCAAGGATCATCCAGTCCAACCGTTGTGGGGAAAAGCCCGGTCTAGACAAGCTGGTTCAGCCCAGTCTTAAAATGGTTCAACATTGGGGGATCCAGCACTTCCCCAAGGAGATTATTCCAAGGGCTGATCGTTCTCATGGGGAAAAATGTCCCTTTTGGGTCATTTTTGTGGCCCTTCGCATCTGCGAAATAAAACATAATATAGTGGCAGCATTTGTTTCACTGCGACCCATAAAAGCACTTTCAAGATGCTGCATTTAATTGGAGTTTTATAGCGCCCGTGAACAAACCCGCTCTAAATGCATCTAACATCGAGTTCTGTGTTTCCTCCTCCCTCTCGCTTTACGGTTCCCTCATCCTCCACCTCCTCATCTTTCAAAGAATAAACTCATCCTCCTTACCCGACCAGGAAAAAATGCTGCGACGCATAAGAATGAGAACTCGGAAACATCTGTCAAGAGAGAGACCAAAAGCTCTTGTTCTCCGGTTTAATTTCGAGATGTTAGATGTGATAACCTGGACAAGTGCCAGGAGGATCCGCGTTTGCACGCAAGGAAGTTTAAGCTACACAGAAAATAGGAGATAAATAACGTCTAAGCTGCGATACCTTTACGCAGGGAATGTGGCTCCAAAGACTAAGCTCTGACAACCAAATTCCCTGGTTTATGTGTCATATGCCTCAAGTATACGAATATTTCATAAATATTCCCTTAAACGTAACCGCCCTCTTGGGACACAGCACACAGGGCATCGGTGCGAGTTTGGGCAACATGCTTGTTCATCCCAGCCTGGTGTGCATCTTCCTGTAATTAATTAGGGCCTGGAAGAAGTGGATTTGATTAGGAGTCAACTGCTTAATATCTTAAGCTGGGTTTTAAGTCCACTCAAACCAACGGGGGAAACCAGTTTGAGCTCCACGTCCCGTGCAATCTCTCAGCTTCTCTTCCAGCTCCCGTCGTGCTGCCGTGTGGGTTTGAGTTATTCCCTCTGCAGAAAAACATGGGAAACTCCCCCCATCCTCAGCCTTTTTCCCTTCACACGCACTCAAGCACCTTACGGGTCCCTCTTCCAACACCCACCCGGAGCAGAGGAGTCATCCAAAGTGCCATTTTCTAGCGGAAAAAAGAGAATAAAAAGCACTGACAGGCAGCACATCTCTTCTTGTGCCCGATTTGTGACCGCTCACATCTTGGAAAGATGATGTGAAGTGACTGCAAATGGACCTCGGCTGCTGCCTCCTCGCTCTTCTTCTAAATCAGTCGCAGCCAAAGCATCACTGCAAACACCAGATGCCGAGCTGCGATTTAATACTCCCAGCACTTCTATTTCCATCCATAAATACCTGTTATTAATAGTATATAATGCCATTTAGCTCTCAGGATCCCAAGAAATGGACAAGTTTATGCCCAGCTGCATTGCAAGTGCTGTGAAATAGGGCACCGAACACTTTGGGGAGGAGAAGGGAAGAATAGGAACAAACATCCTCACTAATGAGCAGCATCGGGCACCAAACGACCCGAAATATTTTCGGCTGGCACTATGGTTAAACACAGAACCAAAGCGAGATAACACCAAAAGGCTTTTTAACTGGGAAAAAGTGGATTTCCAGTCAATACGCACAAATTTAACACAGCACCGAGTAGGGTACTGATAAACACAACTCAAGCCATCCACATCTCACATAGTTATTAAGCAATAAAAGAATATATTTTTCCAGGGAAACAACAAATGGTACAAACTGTTGACCAGCTGCAGATTATTATTAAACAGGATAAAACACTTTTTCCCTGCAAAAAATGATGCTCAAGCGCTTAAACCATTCCGGTTGAAATAGTCATTAAGAAGCCGGTCTGCAGCACGTGAGGCTGAAGAGTCACAGCAATCAGTTAAGACTGATGAAATTACACGCAATTATAGTAAGATTCGGGGGAATTGATGAGTTCGGCTCGTGAAGTGCACAAATAATCCTCTTTTTGTTGAGATGGTGTTAAAAGAGACACAAAACTGTTCGGAGAGCACCTATATTGCTTCTGCTTTACCTGCAGGATGATCACAGGGTGCTCTGAAGGAAGGGGAGACACCGTGGTTTTTATGGTTTATGGTTTATTAAGCAGATACAGACTCAAATTTCAATTATGTGACTCTGGGCTATTTCAAGTCACAACCAAAACTTGGTGCAAAGACTAAAATTAGACAACTAAGCTACAAAACACATCCAGGAGAGTCGAGAGTTAAGAGGCACCTGTATCCTTATACTCTGTTTGTTCACCAATTCCACCGGCTCCAGCCTAAATTGCGCCGTTGTTGGCTCCGTGTATTTTCCCCCATTTAAATGTCATTGTCACAAAGGAGGTGCCCCTGCCGTGAGCATTGGACTCGCTACAATTATTCCAGCCCGGCTAAGAGCTTATTTCCAACAATTTGAGTTGTCCCCACCTCATTTATCACAAGAGCTCTTTGTTTTGAATGGAAGCTACGACTTCATTCATGTCAACGGGGCTGCAGGTGAAAGGCAACCGGGGACAAATTAGGTCCTGCTTTATTACTAGGGACAAAAGCACCGTGTCCCCGAGCACTAGGGATGTGTCACTCGGCTTCCAGGATTAGCAGCGCCAGCTTTTTGGCCACACCAAACCCAGTTGCTGGCAATGAGAACGCCGCGGCTTTAACTACCTATTCCCATTTAAAGCTATAAATGAGATTAAACGGTCCTAGCTCAAGTCATACTGTTATTAGGGAGTGGTTTGAGCAACGCTGGGATGGTGATTGTAGTTTCGCTGTCATTATTTTCAGTTCCCTGGGGATATGTGGACGCGTTCACCCGGCTCCACCACCATATCGGCCTCTAACAGCAGCCGCTTCTGCACTATGTACATCTGGTTACGGAGAATTACTTGAGAAAAAGTCAACTCCGTGGCCAATCTGACAGCAAGAAGCATGGTCAATCGATCGCATCGACGTTAAAACCAAGCCTACGGAGGCTCAGCCTCCAGCGGGGAAGGGAAATCCTTACAAGTTTGGTGTGACTTTGATGCGGTTCGTTGAGAAACTCCTTCCTGTTTCTCCGCGGACGCCACGCGAGGAAATGTTAAAGAAGGAACACCTCGCATCATCACGGTTGCTGTAAAACCCTTTTCCCCAGAGGCTCCAGCTCAGATGTGCTATTTGAGTCACATGGAGGCTCCCGCTCCCTCTCCCTAATTTTCCAGCTGGGTTAACGAGGCGGGAGGAGGTCAAGTGCTTGACAGAGAAATCACACCCAGTGTCAGAGCCACAATCAAAAGCCGGGGTCCTCCAAACACCTGCTCTTTTGCTGGCACCGTGCATCATGATCCCCACGTCTTATTTGCCTTCTATTACTCATAAGGCTGATTATACCTCTGTTTATTAGTACTCACTAATGGCTTTTAGCACTGAAATGCTAAATTTGCATTAAGCACACAAACCTCCCAGTTCTTGCTGCTGTTCTGCGTTACCTTTACCCAATTATTGTAACTTGCAGAGTTACAAGTAACTACATACGCTGTGCAGCTGCAGAAAAATCACATCTCACAACATTTCTCCTTCCAGATCGGGCTGAAATATGAAAGCAGAGCCAAGAAAATGATCAACAGCACCAGCACCACCACTGAATTGATTCATTCTTTCAACAGTAACATCACTGTGCCTGGGGAAGGAATGAACTGAAAGAGCATCCAGAGGCACCACTGATTTGTATCAACTGGTCACGTTTAAGAAAATAGAAGTCAAACAGTAAGCACTGCCCAGCATTGTGGTTTTGCCATTTACCTGCAAGCGCTGTCCATCACTCGCATGGCTCATTGTAACAATAATCGCTTATCAGGCCCAATGCCCCATAATACACAGCAACAACAATAAGAGCGCAATGAATTGGGCTTAAATAGGGCCTTTAGTTTCAAAGGAACCCTCTTCATTTCTCCCCGGGGGATTTAAACGCCAAGCCAGACCGCAGCTCACAAAACCAGCGCTGGCTTCGCATTTGGCAAAGAAATTTGTCATCGGGACGTTGCTAATTTGCACCCGGTGCCTTCCCCGATGCATTTGGGGCCGCAGCTGAGGCAGCGCCAGCCCGCGAGGACCAGGCCCTGGGGATCCAAATACACTTTATCATTCACACAAAGCACTTCTTCTCCTCTGGCTTCTCCCCATGGAATCAGCCTCGTGCCAACCCACTAACTGCACGGGCTGTGTTGGACACTGAGCCCCAACAGCGTATCACTCCTTACTGCATTTTTCTGTCTTTTTCTAACAAAAGACCTTTGCTTTCTAACATATGGTTTTATATGGTGATGGATAGAACACCTTAAAGTCTCTAAAGGACATCACAAGAACAGCACACGCTACACCGAACCCAAAAGAGGGCGGAAAAAGAACATCTGCTGCCCTAAGAGCAGCTTTGAATCCTCCTTCCCTTGTTTCACAGAATGGACCAGGTTGGAAAAGCCCTCAGAGATCATCCAGTCCAACCCTTGGGCCAACTCCAGTCCATTGACCAGATCATGGCACTAAGTGCCAGGTCCAATCTCAGTTTAAAAACCTCCAGGGTCGGTGAGTCCAGCACCTCCCTGAGCAGCCATTCCAATGCCTGACCGCTCTCTCTGTGAAGAATTTCCAGCCTAATTTTCTAATCTCCAGCCTAAATTTCCCCTGGCAGAGTTGAAGCCCATGCCCCCTTGTCCTATTGCTGACTGCCTGGGAGAAGAGCCCAATCCCCCCTGGCTAGAACTGCCCTTCAGGTGGTTCTAGAGAGTGCTGAGCTCACCTCTAAGTCTCCTCTGCTCCAGACTGAACAAGCCCAGCTCCCTCAGCCTCTCCCCATAGGGCTTGTGCTCAAGTCCCTTCCCCAGTCTTGTTGCTCTTCTCTGGACCCGCTCCAGCACTTCAAGCTCTTTCCTGAGCTGAGGGGCCCAGAACTGAACACAATACTCCAGGTACTACTCCAGGTTTCTCCCCATGATGCAGCAGTACAGTGATACCACGGTGAAGAACTTGGCTTCAAAGCACAAAGTCTGGATAAACTCCACAAAAACCCACCTGATTGAGCTTCCCACTCGCTTTTCCTGCTTTGTTTTACCCGTTGTTCCCTTTTGAATAAATCACATCAGCAATCATTCCAGAAAAACAACAGAGAGGAAGAAAAACCATAAGCCAAGGCCTCCACATCATGAGACGCACAATTAATAAAGTGGCTGCTTCTTGCCTTTCAGTGACCCAAAAATCCCCCATGTTCTCCTTATCAACCTTTATAAAGCGCAGGAATATTTGCTAAAGCTCAGCCCAAGTAGGCTGGGCTGGGGGACGTTTGGGAACTTCAACCCCCCACTTAAAACAAGGTTCAAGACCAAACCTTTGTTTGGCAATGGAGAAATAAATGGCAGCCGCCCACTCTGAAATACATCTCTAGAAATGCTCAAAAGCCGCTCACCAAGTTCAAGAGGCATGTGAGCATATATATAATAAATGCTTACATTTACCAGCGCTGATCTTATTGTACTGTGAATATATTTGCGTTACACGGCGCATAAAAACAACACCGGTTCTCACTTCTTCATTATATCACAGCAGCGAGGTAATGAATCCATTATGGTATTATTATTATTTGGCAGACAAGTAATTGGCCATGTCAGCCAACACCGCTATTCAAAGCTATCGAGTGTAAACTTTTCTTTATGGTACTTTGACATTTAACAATATGCAACGCTTTCATTTCTTTTTTAAAAGGCTCTAAAAAGACAAAAGCGTAAGAAACTGTGCATCTGAATCATCTATCCTGACTTTTAATATTGAATTCCTCCCTCAAAAGATACAGCGAAGATGAACATAGGTTGTAGTAGTAAATTCAATTCTTAACCTTGGCGGAAGGTACATGACCCTGCATCAATTCTATAATGTTATTCTGAAAGAGAGCACAAAGATGAAACATAAAACACCGCGCGGATTTAACTTGCAATACAATCCGAGTGGGCACTTGCGTGGTCACGGGTCCTTCCTACCAGCAACAGCTCCAATATTCCTATAAAGTTATCTTATACAAACCAAAAAGCCATATACCACGTAGCCTTTTCAGACTTCGAAGCACGTAGCGAACCCTGGTATATCTTATTTTTTCCATGCATCTGAAAGCTCAAACAGACAGCGCATTCACACCATAAATATATCACCCGAGATACAAAAAACTCCCCTTGCTGTGCTCTCAGGGTTTAGAAAACACAAAGATTTCTGCTCAGTAAAGTGGGGTTTGATGGCCAAAATCGTCCCAGCGGACAACATATTTTTCACTTCAGTATTATTTTAAGAATTAAGGTTGCAACAAACAGAAAGCTTATATAGCAACTAACTAAAATTAATCTGGTTGCTGCTTGGTAAAAGCAAAGCAACTTCAAAACACACTTTGAAGTAGCTCACTCCAAGTGTTTTCTTTAGGAAAACACTCCGTTCTGACTCCATTAACATCGCTGTTCCTCACCAAAATTGGTGCCAATTCCCAAAATCTTTTGGTTTGTTCGCATTTCAATTCTTGCAAAATACATTTTACCACAAGATCTCACACCGAGTTCCCCCTTTTGGAAGCTCCAGCCCCCCCCCCCCCCATCAGCAGACACTGAACTCTGTGCTCACAGGGATAATTTCACCAAGTTTTCACCTTAATTACTGAGTTTCTCACCTCCAAAGTAGAATTAAAAGCTTCCCGCCCTCACTTGTTTTAACATCACAACACCAGAACACACCAAAATACCTCAGCAAGTTTTAAAGCAGCCAAAATAGACACTTTAAATCTTGTTTTAGCATTCAGAACGTGCTTTTCAAACCTGAAGCACAGAACAACTCTGCAAAAGCAACAATGAGCGTAACCAGGATATTTCCATTAAAGCTTTTTCATAGATACATTAATACACAGACAAACATTTTCCCCGCCAAAAAACCATGTGCCACATTGCTTATTTTTCTAATAAGAAGCTGATGTCCTAACCTCAAAAACACTTTTGATGTAACTTCTGTTCCACTCTACTGAAGGCAAAAGAAACTAAAGAAACAAAGTTTGCACCAGGCAAAGTTCCAGATTAACAGGCAGTTGTTCTCACAAAGTTTTATACTCGTGTTACTCACATTAAAGAGCAAAACACTGAGTTATAACTACTTTCTTTTGCAATAACAACACAACACCACCCCCCCCCCATCAGCCTCAAATAATCACCCCCCAAACTCAACCCCAGCACACCCCCAGCTTCCAACACCACTTCCCAGCTACAAAACATTCAGAAAAAGGCTAGAAAGCTACAAAAAAAAAGACATTTCTCCAGAGAGTAGTTACCTGCAGCGCGGCCCCATGGCGGCAGCAGGCCCAGGGCCGCCCCTTTGTGATTGAAATGAGGAGCACACGGCCCGGCTTTTATGAACACCTGTGTCTGAAGCCCACAAATAATTAGCTTAGCCTCCCCGTTTCTCTCCAATAATGGTATAATTTGCCATGCCTTTCAGCCCCGGGACAGCTGGTGCTATTGAAAATCACCTCAGGATTAGGCCGCGACTCCCGGCCTCCCCCTTCGGGGGCTGCTGGCGTCGCCATGGCAACGCGCTCAGCCTGCAAATTATCACCTCTAATAACAAGGGGGAAAGTCTATCTGATTTCCTTCTGGTTATATCCATAATAAAGGACAACGCGTGGAAATGGAACGGAGCTCTGGAAGCTGGAAAAGATCCTCGCGTGGCACGGGAAGGAGCAGATGGAGGGGTTTTGGGGGGCTCGGGGATGGGGTTGCGCTTGTGTTTGATGTTGGAAAACAGCCCCGCAACCCCAAGCTGGGGTTTGTGGAGCCCGTCAGCACCAGCTGGGCCACGGCACGAGGGCAATTAAATTAAACAGTATCCCCTACAAATAAAACAAAGAGTTCCAGAACAAATATGAGGCCTTGGGACTTATTTTTTAAATATTCTTTAAGCTTCAACCATTCTTTGCTGCTACCGTTATCTCCGGGAGTGCTGAATAAAGCTATAGCTAAATAGAAAATTAAACGTATTCACGAGGTGTTAATGTCTACATCTTATTATTTGCAGGCTCTCAGAGAACGCAAAAATAACTCCAAATACCGCTATGCCAGACACTGTTTTCTTGACCAATGTTGCTTCAGCACGCGATGAACTGGTTCATTTTAATTGTTGGCAACAACTTTCTATTTGAATATGGCACGCGACAACACCTTTGAATGTTAAATATTGTCTGACACTTTGGAGTTGCTGTTGCTCTTCCCGTTTTCTGTAGGTCAACATATGGATCATGGCAATACCGTACAGGTCTGAAATATCTTTATGGGAAGCAGCCTGCGGTGCGACGAGTAACATGGGATGGGATGGAGCCTGCGATGGAGCAGATGGGAGGGGTTTTGGGGGGCTCAGGGATGAGGTTTCCATGGGGTCTCGCTTGTGTTGGATGTTGGAAAACAGCCCCACAAGCCTAAGCTGAGCCCATCAGCACCAGCTGTGCCATGGCACGAGGGCAACGGTGGGGGTCTCCGCCATGGGGAGCCACGCAGGCACGTGTCCCCCCAAAAAACACCTCAAATATGGCTCCAGGGCTCCCCAAAACACACGGGGAGCGTCCTCTGCAAAGGATTCAGAGGCTCCTCTCCCACCATCCCTCCTGCTTACCGGGAGCAAAGAAAACGGAGGTGGCCCCAAATCCCACCGCAGTGGGAGGGAAAGCTACATTTTTGCCTCAAAATGCCATTTTTAGCCCTTGGCTGGACACTGCAGGCAAGAAGATGGGGAGGATCTGGGGAGAACTCAACGCTTTGCTTCTTACATGAGTGCAACTTGCAGCACCTCACAGCCCATTCCTTCCTTAGCTATGAAAAGGCACAGAGAAGTAATAAAAACCTGGGAAGTAAACAAATAAATATATAGAGTGTTACATTAAAATGTTTCCTGAGCGGAATTTCATCTGTTGATAAAGCCAAGAAAACAGAGGGGATAGAAATTGTGAATTTTACCTTCCTCTGAGCTAAGAAACTGTGCGGGACTCTGAGGCAAGACTAATGCAATCTGAGATTGCTCTGTATTCCATCAGGTTCTTCTGCAAGGCTCTCCCTTGCTGCTGGGCTAGTGAGATAGCTCCCACTAAGCCAAATCCCCATTTGCCTTCGTAGCTGGATGATTTATTTCTATCCTCAGTGGTCCAAGAACTCCTCGCCGTGTTTAACAGCCTCTGCTCCTGGGTTTGGTCCGTACGGTCCGTGTACGAGCGAGGCCAATGTGATGTTCTGAATAGCAACGGGGAGGTGGAGAGGAAGCAACGTGGAAGGGCAAGACCCGCTCAGGCATGAAGATGTGGAGATCATAAGAAGTCATCATAAGAAGTCAGGGGCTGGAGTTCACATCGCCCCCTGCCCAGGGCTGACACGATGGTTAATTCGTGCGAGCCGGTGAGCTCGGCTGTGCTACCAGGGCAATGTTTCCTCAAGGATGACACGTCCCTGTGTAACTCCTGCCGTGCATTCACAGAATCCCAGAATGTCAGGGGTTGAAGGGCCCTGGAAAGCTCATCCAGTGCAATCCCCCATGGAGCAGGAACACCCAGCTGAGGTTCCACAGGAAGGGGTCCAGGCGGGTTTGAATGGCTGCAGAGAAGGAGACTCCACAACCTCCCTGGGCAGCCTGGGCCAGGCTCTGCCACCCTCACCCCCAACAAGTTGCTTCTCAAATTTAAGTGGAACCTCCTGTGTTCCAGTTTGCACCCATTGCCCCTTGTCCTGTCACTGGTTGTCACCGAGAAGAGCCTGGTTCCATCCTCCTGACACTGCCCCTTTCCATATTGATCCCCATGAATGAGTCCCCCCTCAGTCTCCTCTTCTCCAAGCTCCAGACCTTGCAGACCGTTAAACTCCCGCTAATCCGGCTCTACCGACATCCTTACCTGCAGGTCCCTTATTAACGGCAGATTTATTTTCGGGAAGCGGGTTCCCAAGCAGCTTGGAGATTGCTGATCCACGAACTAATGAACCTTCTTATTTATCCCTGGTTCTAGTTTTCCCTCCCAAGTTCTCTGCAACCAACCTGCTATTTGGCGTTGAACAATTAATTTCTCCTTTCTGCCTGCTTTATTTTTGCCTTCTTTTGCCTTTTTTTCCCCCCTATAAACAGGACAGATGGTTTACAAGGACTTTCAGGAACCCTTTGACAACTCCCTCATGAGATGTTATTAAGGGAGCTAAGTAGACATGGGGTGAAAGGTAAAGTATTGTCATAGAAACTATGGAAACCAAGGAGTATGAAGCCATGTGCAATTTTTTTAAAGATGTTTTCAAAGGGAAAGGAAAAATAAAGCTATTAAAAAAGCCAGATTCTAAAAAATGGAACCTTTGCATTGGAAAAGTGTTATTTTGCAGGTGTTCTTGTGCATGTTGTATAGACAGGAACGCATATTTGGGGGGTGTCTGCACCCCTATATTTGCACCCTGGAAATCCAAATGGTTATTTCCTTTAAGTCATACATATGAATAAAGGATAAAGAGTTATCAGGAAATCATCTCGGGGGAACTCAAGAGATAATTATCCTAAATTTCCAGAAAAAATACGTGATGATAATGAGGTAATAAATCCCCGAAAATATATTAGAAAGCTTCACAAAACCCGCGTCCGTCACCCCAAACTCCAGCTCGGTCCAAGCGATCGCATCCCAAACGCCTTTTGTATCATTCCCCCAATTCTGGCTGAACCCATCCCCAGCACCAGCTGTGTTTTCCTGCGGATAATCAACGGTGGTTATTGAGGAGCACGTTATCAAGAGCGTGTTTCTGTGCAGCCCTAAGAGAAACCTTTTCTTTAGGGGGAATTTCCCTATCATGGCGATTTTCATCTACTCAATACATAAATTGTAATCTCATACCGACTAAACCATGTTGTATATCAACGGGTTTGACTGATATCTGAGGATATTCTGTCAGTGTGTTTGCCTGTGGATTGTTGTAACCTTCATCTTTTCATCTATTCTTCGTTATTTGGGAGGAGAAATAAACAACAAGACGGCAAGAACTGCGGTCCGTGGGAAATCAATGTATCCTATTTGGCAAGAAAGCTGAAGAGTTGATTTTGGGCTTGATTTTGGTGATGTTTTTAAGGTTTTATTATTATATTATTGTATTTTTTTCAGATCCAGCCCAGAGGTGATGGGTCACAGCTGTAAAGATGAATCTCTATTAGACCTTTATGCGGGTCTAGAACTTAACACCAAGTCTCTTATATTTAAGAGAATTGCGCCGGCCATCTGGTTCATGACTATATCAAGACAGCTTTTCTATATAGATGTAAAGAAAACTCTCCACTGGAAAGCTCTGAATATCCCGGCGGGGGGATTGCACTGGATGAGCTTTCCAGGTCCCTTCAACCCCTGACACTCTGGGATTCTGTGACTCTGACATCCCAAAGCCATCGCCTTTCCCTACCACAAGAATAATCACTGTTTCTTCTTAGCTACGATTCCCTGAGCTGGAAGCTGCCGATCCCAGCACATCCACGCAAATCCAAGGATTATAACTATACCAGAAAAATAATATCAGCATCCCGGAGGCGTCTGGTCCCACACTTGGGCTCTTGGCTCCGAGGACAGAGATGTCACCTCTCCAGGTCTGTGTCACCCTCCTCATCCACAAGTATTTTCCACTCAAGATCTCAATTGAACTTCTTCCCTTGGTCCTGCATCACTTTCTCATCCCCATATTTCTATGAAATAATTTTCATACGTAGCTACACATTTTTCATTACTGAGTAAACCAGCACGTTCACACTCGTTTCCTGAGCCCAGTCGTGTCACACAATCAAAATAAGACCTTATAAACAAATTTAGCGCCTTTATTTTGGAAATACCAAGCAAAAATAGAAACTTTTTTCCCTATGATACGATTTGGGTGTAAAATTTAATTTGTATTCAAACAAAGGAAGGGAGGAAATTATCACTGCGAGTCTAATATTTCCTCCCAGAGGAAAGCTATTTCTGCTTGTCGCCTTTATTATTTCCATACGCTTCGTAATTCAAGTATTGCTCCTGCTCATTAAGCTTAAACCTTGATTGATCAGTTATCCTCATTTTAGAAACAATAACGCACGCCGCGGGGCTGATATTAATTGATGTTTTCCTTCAGCAATGAATGATTCGGCACCAATTCTGCGCGCTGGCCCTTCCTGGGTCAAACAAGAGGGAAAAGCCCATTTTGGGATGCCAGGCCCAGGAAAAACGCACCCTTATGGATAACAACACCCGCTCCGGACATCTCGCTTAGGTTTTTATTAATATAGCGCGTTCCTCGTGGGGATGGGGAGCAAATTTGTTGTTTTAGTGATTCCGCGCAACTTATGTTTCATCCTAGAGCCGCAGGCGAGGGCTCAGCTGTTTGGTCCAGCAAAACCCAGCAACCCAACCCTCTGGGGATGCCACAATTAGTGTCCTGGGCTGGTTGTAGGTGTTTCTATGACCTTTAAAGCGCTCGACGACTTGGTTCCCACTTACTGGAGCAAGCGGCTCCCATCAGACGGCACAAGTTGGTAGCGGGAGCGGCTCGGTTTTCAAAGGGATGGAGCTGAGTGTTTCCATCCTCAACACGGGGCCAATTATACAGCTGGACATCTCGTAAGGACTGCAGGATACCTACGGTTTCAGGCCCTCGTATGACCTCAAGTTATAATTAAGCGCAAACAACGCAGCCAGGGACTATGAGCCAAGCTGGTCCTTGCCAGAGCACCTTGAAGTCAATGCTCTGGTGTTCCAGAGTTATATTTACCTCTGTCATCAAAACTCACCTCCAAAACTGCAGTACAGCAGCGCTTCTCTCTATTAAAAATAAAACAAGGGTGTACAGGATGCAGGAATAAACTTCTGAAGGTCAAAACCTTCATAACCTGTGGGTTTTCTGGACGTACAAGTCCTATTAACGCTAATTGGAAAGCGCAGCGTGGAGTAAACGGCCCGACTTCCATATTTATCTAACAGATTGGAGACATATCAGGCAACTACGTGAGTAATAAATGAGCACGCTGGAAGTTCAGGTGAGGAATTTCTGACCTCCCCGCACCCGGGATAAACAATATAATCAGAGAAATAGCTGAGGACCTTGCGTCCCTCCAAATAACAAGCTGTTCTGACCCCGGGTCTGAGCAAACAGCAGCCCAGGGTGAGGGATTGATGCCACCCGCACACAAAAACCCTCTTGTTTTGCACCGTCTCAGCCATTCCAGACAGAATCTGTCTTTCTGATGTTCAAAGTCGGACCTAGGCCCAGCAGGTTGCGGCTGAAATTAAAACTGGTGCTAAAAAGATGGATCTAGAGAGGATTTTCTTTGGGCTTGAAAGGCGCTTATTTCTTCCTGGTTTAAATTTCAGTGATTTTCGAGCGCAAAAAATACCAGTAAGTAGTTCCATTATGCCGAAATATTCAGTAAGTGTATAGAAATATTTCCTAGCGATACAGGTTTCATGGACAGTTGCAGTAAACTGAAGATTAAATTATTGTCAACAACGCTAATTTTGGGTCTACCCGCTGCCAGACTCTGGGCTTGACGCATTACCCTAAACGACAAGAGAAATGAAAGCTTATGAATCGGCCTCGCAGCTCTGAGGCATCTATGGTTAAATAGAACTTGATTTAAAACTTGTGTTTGGTGTATCAGTGTGATTATCCAAACCTCAGCTACATCCCTTGCTGTCAACTTCCTAATAATTTGCTTTCCAATTCTTGCGTTCCCAGAATTGATTGCGAACCCAAGTCGCCCTACCTTGGAGAATTAAGTCACTTCAAAGGTTTGATAGAATTGACTAGAAGTTGCCAACAAGCACAGCTGGCCCCGGTGCGAAACGGCGCGGTTTGCCCACAGGAACGGTTTGCACGCTCACCCCCATGGCGTGGTGGAGGGGTTGCTTTTGCTGCTGTTATAATTCATAAATACGCCATAAAAACCCTCTGTTCCCATCCGTGGGACGCTGCCAGTCATACCCATAATGGCCTCTTGGTTTCTCCTGGCTTCAGTGCACCCGTATCAGAGGGTGCAGATTAATTACTCTGGGGAAGAGCGGCCGGAAAGCGCCTGGTGGAAAAGGACCCTGGGGGCTGAACATGAACCAGAGTGTGCCCAGGTGGCAAAATAAGGAAGAACTTTCTTGCCATCAAAGCTGAGAAGGCTCAGGAACAAGTTCCTAACAGCAGCCACATCGCCAAGAAAGTAATCTCAGGATGGAGCTTGCAGCACCAGTAATTCAAGTTATTTATCCAACCATTAAGACCTACCCAGCCCTAGTTCACATGTCCCAGTATCTTCTACTGCAGCAGGTTAAGAGTGTATTTTATTTCGAGCATTGAATTTCGGAAGGCAGAAATCATTCTCTTACTGCATCGAGCTCTGGCGAGGGTATTCATATCGTGTATTTCAAATATCTGATTTATGAGCAGGAAATAGCGACCTCGCTGCCCTGTCAATATGGTCCCGTAAAATGATTCAAACCACTTAGTTCCATTAATCATCCAGGGAGCAGAGCAGCTCTCTGAACCGCTCGCCATGTAACCACTTAATTAACTCAAATGACAGATATGTGCCAGAAACTGAACCTGGCTCTAAACCCAAGTTTCGGATTCAAGTCCTTTTTCCAAAGGAAGATTTTTGCCTAAGGCGAACGCACGGGAGCCGATAGAACACGGCGGGAGTTGGATGTACACAACCCAACCGCGGCCAGGCTGCCCAAAGCCACTACCAGCTTATTTGCACTGAGCTGCTGATCTATTATCTACACAGAAAATTTGGGTTTCGGTGTCCCAGGATCACCTGTAATAAGTAATAAGGTTGGAGAAAGGCGCCACCACTGAGCAGTGCCGGAGGGCTCCGCTGTGACAGTGGCTTTTCTTACCATATACAAAAGCAAAGCTCCAGGCACCCTGAGAGAAGTCGGACTGATTTCTGTAGCCGCCAAGCAAAGTCCCGCTGTGTTTTTGCAGCAGAAGATGGGCAAAGTCTTTGAAAGAATTCAGCAGCTTGAGCTTTCAACCCACCTCGTCCTATAAAAAGCTGAATTGAGCCCAGGAAATGCCAAACCAAGTGCTGCTCCTTTGGTTAGAAAGGACAAGGTTGCCCAGGGCTTATCTGAAGTGTCACCTTACCTCCAAAGCAGTGGGGGAAACAAAAAGTGGCTTATAAAGGAATCTGCATTTCTTTGGCCAGGTATTTAGATTTAATGTTTTAAGGCATCCGAACCTGCTCAAATGAACCTGCAAATCCTTTGGACATCGTTTATCTCCACATTTAATTTAAACTGCTACCATCAGCCCATCATCAAAAGGCCCGAGGGAGCTGGCCCACAAACTGAATGTGGCCCTAATCCCTTGGAACCAGATGGCACTGATTTACACACCTCATAATCCTTCCAGTTTACCTGGGGGTCTGTGCCAAATGAGACAGAGAAAACTTCATCTCTGCCTGTTTTCCCAAGGCTTTCAGCAACGCCAGTTGCAGATAAATTTAGCTCCTAATATCCCACAATATCGTGTTATCTGATAAAGAATTGTCACGCCTACTGCAAACACAAGCGGTGCCGCTCTTCCCCCCATCACCAGACTTGATAAAACAGTTGGGTCACATCCACCGGCCAACGGAGACAGCGATAAGAGCTTTGAGCAAGTCACCTTGAAGCTGATAACAGACTCCTTCGGGTATCGGCTCGGTGCTAACGAGTTGGAACAAACACACGGATGGGCACTGTGGATATGGCTGCCATTGGAGGGCTGTTCGCGCTCAACCTTGGGGTGGGCAACACCGGGACGGAGCCGGCAGGATGGTCATTGCCCCACTCTGCCCTTGACCGGCTGTTTCCAGCTGGACTCACACGTTCACTGGGAGAGCAGCCAAGCATCACGTGGCAGAAACACTTGTGACTTGACCGAGGAGGAGAGGAATAAGAACAACATAGTCACTCAAAGTCCAGCATATGTATCAAAACACCGGCCCCAAGATGACCCTGCACCAGCACTGGTGTGGCCAGCAGGCCCAGGGCAGCGACCGTCCCTGTGCTGGGACCTGGGGAGGACAAAGCACCAATCCTGGGGGCAGTTTTGGGAGCTCAAAATGGCGGCACCAGAGTCACCTCAGGGCTCAAAATGGCGACACCAGGAGCACCAGAATCACCTCAGGGCTCAAAATGGCAGCACCAGAATCACCTGAGGGCTCAAAATGGCGGCACCAGACTCACCTCAGGGCTCAAAATGGTGGCCCTGGGGGTACCAGGATCACCTCAGGGCTCAGAATGGTGGCCAGAGGGGTGGTGGGATCACCTCACAAGAAAGGCCTTGAGGCGCTGGAGCGAGTTGAGAGAAGGGAACGGAGCTGGGGAAGGGGCTGGAGCACAAGTGTGATGGGAGCGGCTGAGGGGCCTGGGGTGTTCAGCTGGAGAACAGGAGCTGAGGGGAGACAGGGACACAAAGAAACGGCCTCAGGTTGCGCCAGGGGAGGTTGAGGTTGGATGTGGGGAACAATTTCTTCCCCAAAGGGCTGTGGGGCATTGGAACAGGCTGCCCAGGGCAGTGCTGGAGTCACCATCCCTGGAGGGGTTGACAATACACACAGATGAGGTTCTCAGGGACGTGGGGTAGTGCAGGGGTGGTTAATGGTTGGACTCAATGATCTTGGAGGTCTCCTCCATCCAGAATCATTTTGATTCTAGGATCACAAAGAAAACCTTGGTACACTTCCTGCCCAGCTCCTCAGCTATTTCACCATGTGTGAATCACGGAAAAAATGAAAATGCATTGCCTATGAGATAACCCCAGGGATGGTGGTTATTGTCAGAGAGTGCAAGGCTCCGGCGTTCCACTCTGCATATCAGACCCCGCCAACACCAGCCACCTGGTGCCACCGTGAATCATCTCCCCCGTTTAGGTGAACCACCTACACATGACTCACAGCGGCTGCTCCAAATCTGCTAAACAGTAAATATCTCCTAAAGACGGTTCTTTCGCCATCATCGGAGGTGTAAAAGTTGCCTTTCCGCTCCTCACGCCGAGCACTGTCAGGCGCGGTCATCGGGTTCGCATCCTCCGTCTGGGACGCGGAGCTGCAAGGTGAGACAGTGCTGCTAATGAGTCAAAGCCCGGATTAAAATTAAGGTCTCCTTTAGCAAGGAACCTCATTTAAGCCACATAAAGCATAGCCAGACCCCCCAGCGGCATGATGAACTTATTCAATAAAATAATTGCTTTTGGCAAAACCACCGTAATAACATCACCTGGGTGAAAATGTGTTTATAGAGCCATCTTCATAGGTTACTCCCTTTCTGTCACAAGATAATGGGCCGGGAGAGATCAAGATGCTCAGATTCTGCTCCCTAGGTGGCACAGCCCACACGGCCAGCGGGGACCAGGGATAAATCATGGAATCATTCAGGTTGGAAGAGACCTTCAAAATCATTGAGTGCAGATGTTAATCTAACACTGGCACTACCCCACGTCCCTGAGAACCTCATCTGTGTGTATTTCCAACCCCTCCAGGGCTGGTGACTCCATTGGGCAGCCTGTTCCAATGCCCCACAGCCCTTTGGGGAAGAAATTGTTCCCCAGATCCAACCTCAACCTCCCCTGGCGCAACTTGAGGCCGTTTCTTCTTGTCCTACCAAATGAGTTGGGATCAGCCAATATCTCTCTCATGGGAGGAAACCAGTTCCTGTGCCAGGGCTGAATTTCCCCATGGAGGAAAATCAACTCTCAGACTGACATGAGAAAAGCTCCGAAGGTTCAAAACACCTTGAAAGGAGCAACAGCCACGAGGATGCAAGCACCAAATCATCTGGACCACCTCTCATTTTTTTCACGCCACAGGTACGTTCAGCCCTTGAGCAACGCCACAAAAAAGCATCATTTACCTGCTTTTGCCCCATTTATAGCTCCTCACCAGGCCTCGTGCTGCCTTCGCACAGCATCGTGCCCACACCGCCTCTCAGCCCCATCCTGCTCTCCTCATCCTCTGAGGTTTTCTTCCAACCATCCACGCTCCACGTCTCATTCCTTCTGTTCAGCCAATACTGACCTTTTACATTGTGGTTCTTTCCTCCTTACTCCTTTTCTTCTTATCGCACGCAACAGAAGGAGGACTCGTTTAGCTCATCTCTCACATTTGAACGCAACCTTCTACCCCACGGCCTTTTCAGAGACTTCCCAATTTGCTTCTCGTTGCTCACCTGTTCTCTCCTCCCTATTGTCTAAGTGAAACACATCCGAAACCATTAGAATATAAATGGAATTAAAAGCTTTTGGGAACTCGCCCCGCAAACAAAGCTCCCTGAATAATCACTGTTATAGCACTGCCAAGGCAAAAAGATATTTCGGAATAGATATAGTTTGGGATTAATGTTGAAATGAGAATACTGCTGCTCTCTCCAAAATAACAACAGAAAATCCTTTAAAACCTTCCCTTTTTTTGTATTTGAACAAAATGTTCCTTCCAAATAAAACAAGAGGTCCAGGGCTTTTTATAAGGGGATTATCCATTTCTTAACCTTATTTAATATAAATGGATGAGAACAGGAAGCGTGTTTGAAAACAAAAAGACCAAAGTAAAACTAAAACGCTTCCTTTTTACCATGTAATTAAACAACCTGATTATTTGGTTTGTTTGCAGTCCCTGGTCCCTATGTGTCGCCTGATTAAACCCAAATGGTTTTGGTTGCCCAAGAGCAGCACTTTGTGCTTTGCCATCAACCTCGCGCGTCCCCAACGGCTCCAATATTCAGCCCTCGCTGCCGCAGACGTTTCAGCAGCGCCAAGAGCGCGAGGGTGGAACAAAGAGGGAAAAACAACAAAGAGATTTCTCCCATGGGTCTTGTTCGTCTCGCCGAGTTGACAGCTCGCAACACCTGAAATCGGTGCATTGTGAGATTCTTTGAGCAGTTGCTACAACATCATTTCTTTTGACGTTAATCTGACCACCCCCGGGTGGACTCGGTTCCCCGTTAGCACAAAGGAGCGTGGCGTTTGCTAGAAAAACCCGCACGACAAGCAAACCTAGGGAAAAACGGTACAATTCCACCCCAAAACCTGATTGTGAAAGAGCAAATAAACATTACGCTATGATATAGAAACCTTCTAGTTCTGTTCCTCTCCATTACGTTGTTAGCAGAAAGCAGCACCAAACAGGCCAAGCTGAAAAAGCCCTTTACACCCTCCACGTTGTTCAAGGAAAGCCGGTTAGCGGCGGCTCAAATATCCTTGGTGAATCGCTATTTTGCATTAATACCTGAGAATATCGCGATGGTTGAGGGGTTTCGAATGAAGAAGTTGAACTGCTTGGGAAGCAACTTTTATGGTATACAAAAATGGTAAGAGTACAGTATTAAACACAACAAAACTCATACACGGTACCAAAACGAGCACAACATGCACTAATATGATCCTAAACTACCTGCTTCACCCTATATCAAAATAAATGTTTCTTATACCTTTCCCAGAATAGCTGCTCACAGATTAGATGTGGATGTGAAGGAAGATCGTTAGCCACTCAAAATAATTTAATAAGAAGGACAACGAAGGTTTTAATATTTCATCTAACAGGCACATAAGAAAACACTAATTACACTGCAGAAGCCTCTTATTGCACTATCTAAACCGTTTATCAGCATTAATCAAAGGAAGGGGGTTGTGGTTAATAAACAGCGTACACGGAGGCACCGGCGGCCCGCTGGAGAAATATTGACACCCTTTGTCAAGCAACGATGAGAGGGAGATGAAGAGGCTTTTAGAAAGAGTATCGACCCGTCGGGATCACCGCCTTTGCGAAGGGCTGGCCGGCCTTACCTTTAGCGACTACATCCAGAAAATGTGTCTAAAAAATGCAGCTCGGTGTTTTTCCCAGGCTGGACGGTGCCTGTGCCACAGGGATGAGGTGGGAGTGATGGCTGGAGACCTCGTCCTTGCACCCACACATGCGTGAAAATTCACTCATGCCCCCATTCAGAGACCTGGACAGGGAAAATTGAATGAAATAGAACAAGGGCAAGTGTAGAGTCTTGAATCTGGGCAGGAACAACCCCAGGTTCCAGTGTAAGTTGGGGAATGAGCTGTTGGAGAGCAGTGAAAAGGGAGCTGGGGGTCCTGGGGCCAGCAGGGTGAGCATGAGCCAGCACTGGGCCCTTGTGGCCAGGAAGGCCAATGGTACCTGGGGTGGGTTAGAAGGGGGTGGTCAGTAGGTCAGAGAGGTTCTCCTGCCCCTCTGCTCTGCCCTGGGGAGACCACACCTGGAATCTTGTGTCCAGTTGTGGCCCCTCAGCTCCAGAAGGACAGGGAACTGCTGGAGAGAGTCCAGCGCAGCCACCAAGATGCTGAAGGGAGTGGAGCATCTCCCGGGTGAGGAAAGGCTGAGGGAGCTGGGGCTCTGGAGCTGGACAAGAGGACACTGAGGGGGGACTCATTCATGGGGATCAATATGGAAAGGGGCAGTGTCAGGAGGATGGAGCCAGGCTCTTCTGGGTGACAACCAATGATAGGACAAGGGGCAATGGGTACAAACTGGAACAGAAAAGGTTCCACTTAAATTTGATAAGAAACTTGTTTGGGGTGAGGGTGTCAGAGCCTGGCTCAGGCTGCCCAGGGAGGCTGTGGAGTCTCCTTCTCTGCAGACATTCAAACCCGCCTGGACACCTTCCTGTGGAACCTCAGCTGGGTGTTCCTGCTCCATGGGGGGATTGCACTGGATGAGCTTTCCAGGGCCCTTCAACCCCTGACACTCTGGGATTCACATTTTACGATGGGTCAATCCCAAGCCGCTCCAGTGGCCACAGGGCTGATGCTCCTCCTCTCCTACCATGAGCAACTGGGGCTCTCCAAGCTCCGCACAACCAGTAGCTTCATTTTTCGATACTCCATGTACAAGTTTGACAGCATTTATCCGGAAAGTCAGCTCCTCCACTGAGAAATTGCTTTCTCTGTCTGGACATTCATTTCTCTTCCACTCCCAGCAAAGGAGAACTATTTATTTATTGGTCCCTTGAGCAATTTTTACATTACGTTTGCCATTGTTCGACAAAAATAAAACTCATATTTGATTCCAGCGGTAGCCAGACTACAGTTGTCCTATTACAGCAATGTTATTTACTATCATCTACATAAGCCTGAATTTCCAGAGCCTTAAACAGATAGAAGGATATCACTTGCAATTGTGTAAAAGCCACATAGCCCTAATGTTCTTTAACTGGGATATAAGTGTCTAGTATTTGCCTTCCACCATTTTTGGAGAGCATACCTGAGAGCGAGCCTTTTCTTCAATAATATAGATATTGAAAAGCTGTTTGGCTTCACCGCTGGCCCTTTCAAAAGTCTCTTAGCGCTTTCCAAAAATAAACAGGTCCCGCGCTAAATTGGTGCTGCTGAGATCAACGGTGGGCAGGAGTCAGTACAAATCACTAAAGCTGTAAACAGAAGACCATATATTGACACTCTTCATTCAATACTTGCATGGCCTGGCTCAAGACCATACATTTTTTGGGCATTTCTTTGACAAAGGGTCCTTTAGAGCAAGTGTTATTCATTGCCCAGCACAGAGCTGTCTCTCAATTGCTCCCCAAATAAAGATGCATTCGAGACTGTCAGGAGAGTAAGGATATTTGAATTAGTCATTCCCTCCCTATTTGAGTTCTCCCACTTGTACAGATGTGCTCCAAGCTCTCTTCTTCCTCTCCACCTGAAGCACCAGTGAGAGCCAGACGCACTCCATATCCCTATAAAACTCAGAATTAAACACGGATTATTGCACAGGAGCCTGGAGTGGTGAAAAACACAGCAGTCTGAGGAGCAGCCTCTTAGACCAAGAGCAACAATCATCTACAAGCAGCAAGTGGAAATGTGATGTAAAGGATCTTACGGCACAGCATGATGATACACACTTCAATCCAACACTTAACACTTGTATCAGAAACACCTGCTCATCCAACAGCTTCACTCCATCTCAGGCTAAAACCTCCATCCTGCTCTGTGCTGAAGCCACCAAGACCAGGAGCTTCTTGGCCAAGATGCCACAAGCAACCTCAGCAGAGGTCAAAGTGCCTCAAAGCATGTGAAAAAGGACAAATATATATATATATATATATATATATATATATATATGCAGCTGGGAGCAGGAAAAAGCTTTCAGCTGGAGGTGGGGATCATCTACCTTGATTTTCCTATGGCTGCTGCAATTTGTGGCCATGGCCAAGTCAACAAAGTATGGTGGGAACCTCACTTGCTGCCAGGGCTTTGCTGGGTTTCTATCTTCTCCGCCAGGTCCACCAGTGCTAAGATTGGCCCACAATGCTCCCCCATGCGCTAATTAATTAGAGAATCCCTGCTGCTTCGGCCTTGCCTGGGGAAAAAGGGTAAGGAGTGATGAGAAGCTTGTCAGTGCCAAACCTAATGTCCAAGCTGGGCTCAGAGTGGGGAAGAAGGGGGATGAACAGAACAAAACAACAACAACCTGTGTCAAAACAGCAATAAAAATCATGGAAAAAGCACAAAACGGCATGGTTAAGGAAGCATCTTCCAACATCCCACTCTATCCAAGGAGACAAAGCATCTCCCATCCCATCGGAGCTGGAGAAGAGCTTGACTGGGATGAGTTTTGGAGGAAAGCCCCAAGGGAAAATAATTCTGTCCCCAGGGGAAACATCCTGCTCTGATTTTTGTGGTGCTTGGCTTCAGTGTTGGTAGCGTTGCCATGGGTTTGGTTTGGGACCGATTGCTGCTGCTTCCAAGTCCCAGCTCCCAGATGGGTTATTTAATTATGTGAAGAGATGGGTGTAATCCCCAGCATCTCCAAGTCCACGGACGTGGACAAAAGCTGAAGACACGGTGGTTTGTTACACCCAGACCCCACAGTACGCCCAACCGTGTTATTAAAACCCACGCTGAAGACTTCCCTGGTTTTCTCTATCACTTCTTCACAGCCTGAGACATTATTTATCACAGCTCAAAGAACAATGCCAACATCTAAAGCTTTTGCTGGCTGTTTTGCTGCTGTGTTACAAGCAGGCTTCGCACTTTTTCTTCCCAGCGCCTTCCTCTCAGCGAGCAAATTGAATTTTGAAGCCTGGAGAAACGACCTTCCTCCTCTTCCATGAATAGCAGAGACAATTCACACAGGCTTGCAGCGATATCCATTTCCTCGCTCCAAACCGTGAACGTCTCAAATGCAACGTGGATGCTTTGCCTCTCGCACGCCCCCAAAATACCATCGTTTCCCTTGGGCTGCTCAGGGTCGGGTTATAAAACTACCCCAAAAACCTACATTGAATGATCAGTGCCACAAGGTTTTCATTCTGTCTGGAGCTCCACGGCGCTGAAACAGTGAAGAGGCTTTTAAGCATTCTCAAGCACCCACGTCAGCGTACTTTCACGTCCTTCAGCTTCTCGCTGGGTAAAACGGCCACTGCTAATGAGAAGCAGGGCTCCTGCTTTCCTCAAACGGCCTAACGAGCTCTTCACAATCTCTCAAGCTCCTGGAGACACCCACCCTCCGCCTGGAGACCATTTCCAGCTCTTAGAATCACAGAATCGCTTTGGTTGGAAGAGACGCTCGAGTCCAACCATTAACCCACCCCATGTCCCCGCCAACCTCATCTGTGTGTATTTCCAACCCCTCCAGGGATGGTGACTCCAGCACTGCCCTGGGCAGCCTGTTCCAATGCCCAACAGCCCTTTGGGCAACAAATTGTTCCCCAGATCCAACCTCAACCTCTTCTCCAACTCTTCACCTTGCTGCCTTCACGTTGCCGGTGCGCCTTTCTTCTCCCCGCTCTTATTTTCCAGCTCAATCTCCACCTCCTTTGCACAGACTGAATTTGTCTCACAACCCATTTGCAACACGGCAGAGTTGGGAAGCTCTTCCTTTAGTATCATTTTGATGGAGTGCTCGCTGAAAGGGGTGAGGGTTGGATGGAGCCAGCGCCTGGCAGCGCACACAAAGGCAAGAAATCAGCACATCGAACCCATTGGGAGCTTTAGCGACATCCCACAAGATGTAGCACCTGTATTATCTTCATTTTTTCACTCCCACAAGCCCATATTTACTCACTAAAAGCTCCCCTTTTATCCTGACTCTGGAAGCCTCTGATTATTTCTTGCTGACAAGAAACACGAGCGTCGCCTGGGTCCTACACCGAGAGGCGGAACAGCTGGAGAGGAAGCGATTTTTCTTCATAATCACTAAAGTTTTGTCAAGATCGGGCCTGGAAATTGCCAGATTGTAATCGATAAACTGCAAAGGGAAACGAGAACTATTTTAAGATGCTGCTTTTTTTCTAAAGGTACGAAAACACAGCAAGTAGAGATCCGAAAAGCATCGCTCGGGAGAGCAGACAAACCGCACCAGGATGGGAAGGAGTGACAGGAACAGCTTCGGGTAATTTTAGATTCATGTAGCAGATCAATAAGTAAACCTGGTTCGCAACCGGAGGTGATTTGTGGGTAGGAAAAGAAAATGGTGATAATAGAAATATAGGAGAGGTAGGAAAGGAAGGGCTGTCACGTAAAATCCCACTCAAAAGTTACCATTGGGGAACAAAACCAAGACAATTCCCCCGACCCACACGTGAGGCTCAAATCAGCCTAACCGAGACGTAGAAATACTCAGAGGTGCATCTTGCTCCATTTAATGCTTTTATGAAATGTTTCAACTGGGTATTTCCCATTAAAACTCATCATTTAATAGGTGCACAAATCTCTTTTATGAAGTAACTTTGTGTCTGGCCAGTACCGTTCAAGTTTGACCATTTTTGGTGGGTCACAGAAAGCTGAACTGCGCAAGGACTTACTAGGTGGTTATCATTAAATAATTAACCCTTCTAATTTAGCTACTTTCAGGTTACTTTTTCTACGTATTTAATACCAAATAACATTCCGATAAATGTCTGGAGGGCTGTGAGGAAAACTCAGCCTCTTGTGGAGGGTGTGGGGATGCTCGAGGGTGACGCTGATGGATGGAGGAGACGGAGATTTGGGAACTACTGAGTTGTTCAAAGGACATTTCCTAACGTTCCCATGAGTTCAGACATCGTCACCCCAATTTTTCTGGCTTATAATCACATATATCCAAAGATACCTTTACCTCCTTGACCATTTCCACCTGCACGTTGAAACAGCCAAGGTAATAACGCATTTCCCTTCCATGTCTTTGGCCAAAGGCCAACGACTCCAGCCCCCAAAACTTCCAACACCCCACATCATAAATCTTATGGGCTTTATTGACTTGATTTTGTTGGCTGGCAAACTTCTCAACTTCATAATAAAAAGCTGAGTGACGGTTTTCTAATTCCTAAATGGCTTGCTAGGGAAAAGACAAGGTACTTTCTAAGTAATATCCTGCAGAACTACAGCCTCTAAAGGTATAAAAACCACCACTGTAATAACGGTGCCGATACTCATCAAAAATTACACCAGATATTCTGTTTTGCACCGACAATATTGCACCACACACCTCACAAGTCCTTATAACCACATTGCAGCGAAGTTGCTGGTAAGTCCACAGCTCCTGAATGGCGAGTTACTCGAATTAAAATGAACAAAACAAAGCGCTTGCGTTACCTCAAATCCATTTGTCAAATTAACAACCTGGAGAAACGCGTTAAAGTTCCCTTCCTATTTTTTTTTTTCAAGCCATTAAGAGTCAAAATTCAGTTGGAAAAATAATTACACCAAGGTCACGCTGAACAGAAATTCTCCCTGCAAAAAATCAAGTGTTTTCCTACTTGTTTCTGAGCAGACAAAACAGATGTTACGATGGTTCATCTCTCCTGGAAGATTAATTTGAATTACCGGATGACCCGATGCCACAACAACTATTTCCCTCACAGGCTTCAGCACATCCATCCTCATATCCTTGCGAGGTAGGAAAGAGTGATTATCTTCATTTTACTGATGAGAAAACGAGATACGAGGATATTGAGGGATTTACCTGAGGTCACGGAGGAGAAGCAGAAAGACAGGGCCTGAAATTCTAAGGTTTTTGGGTGGATGAGTGGGTCAGGCTGAGATGTAGGCATCTATAGGGGTTTTTTCACCCATTTAAACAACGAAGTATTTGCTGCTGCTTTGGGAGGCAGTCGGCATCGGTTGCTCCATGGAGACGTCATTTTCTCACTTGTTTTTGCTTTAGAGTTTTTATCCCCATGATACCACTTCAAGTAGAAAGAAATGGGAGGGAGGACAGGAGGACCGAGCTGAGAAAACGAACGAACATCAAGACTCCAAAGGAAAATGTTCATGTTTTACACTGAAAACAAGAATCAGGCCCTGAAAGCATGTGGATGATAAATCACAGAATCGTTTTGGCTGGAAAAGACCTTTAAGATCGAGTCCACACTGCCTAGACCAAGCCCACCTCTAAACCATGTCCCCAAGAACCTCAACTACACATCTCCAACCACACAAAGGAAACTTATTTTAATATATAACATTCAAACATTGAACTAAGCACTCTCTCAAGGTCCACATAATCGGATATTGAGCATCCAACCACAACTGATTTCAGATGCTTGAGAAGATGCAAGATCATAGAATTACTTTGATTGGAAGAAACCCCCAAAGTCATTGAATCCAATCATAACCCAACACCAGCAATAAACCACGGCCCTAAGAACCTCAACGTTGTCGTTTCTTCCGGACCTCCACACATGATGGGGTGGCCTTCAGCACCCATGGGTCCACCAGCCACTTGGTTGCTGCAAAGGACAAGATCCTGCAAAGATTTTAGCTGAATATCTTTTTAACCTTGGAGACAAACACAAGGTTTAAAAGTGGACAAACTGATTGAGTCCTGTGTTTTATTCACCCATCTCGTTCACAGATTCGTAGCCTATGAAGCACGTTCCTCCCACAACCGCCAGCTCGGCGCTCGCGCCATCACTTATTCCCGTACCTTTTCAAACCTGACATCAAACAGAACTCACGGTGCTGTTATCAACACAAATGCTAACTGGCTAAATAACCCCCCTGGAGAGACGTGCATATGGTTTTGCAAAGATACAGATCTCAACTTCCAAAATATGCGTTAGCAGACTTTACCTTCAATCGCTCTTGCAACTCCACTAATTAGAAAATGAAACGACGAACGGGGGGGAAACGCTGAGCAGATTTTGTCGGCGTTTGGCAGGATTTTCGTATCAAGTGACAGAAGTGTGCCCGTTCCTCTGACAAACCAGCACAAACCTGCATCATTGTATCCGGCACGAACAGATGTCATTCAAGCGTTTGACTACATAAATATTGCAAGCGTTACTGCAAAACGTTATGAACTCCGTTGAAGTGTTATGCTCAGTACATTCATCTGTGCTCACAATTAAGAAATATGGTCGATAAACCACGTAGAAACAATTAAAACAACAAACTTATTTAGGATGAAGCTAAAATAATAACAATAATAAAATCTCATCTATGCAGTGATGTCTTTCTGTGCATAATAAACCCATGGGTATGCAGGATAAGCATTTTGCAAAATGTTTGACTTTGGTTTGTATTGGATGACTATGGAGAATTCCTAAGCCCCAGGCTGGGTGTAAAGCTGAGTCCTTTTAGACCCAGCTTAGTGGCTGCCCAGAGACCCAAGCCAAGGTGCCACAACATGGGCGATGGAGCTAAATGGCCTTTTTTCCAGTAAAATGTATCTGGTCTAAGGACTCTTGTTCATCAAAACCAAAATCAGTCCTTGTCAAAAGCCGTTTTCAGCAAGTTCCTGGTAAAAAAGCTTTAAAACAGCGAAAAAACGCTTTTGCAGTATCCTTCAAATGAAATACTGGTTTTCACTTTGTGGTGTTCAAATTGATTGAAGAGAAACAGCCCAAATAACACACGTGGATGTCGTCTTCAGATTAAATTGCCACTTCACACAAAACTACTTCTTTCCGTACTTACCGCAGGAAAACATTCACAACTCCAACATTGGCAGGAACGGAAAGATTGTTCTTTACCTTCTACTGTTGTACTGATAACGCTTTTTCTCTTCAAACCCACCTGAGATAACAGCTTCGTGCAGTGCAGCATCTGCTGTTCTAGACAACTTCCAAACCTCAAACATTAAAGACTTATTTGTGGCCATAACTCTTGTCCACGGACTATTCTGGGGCTTTCAATCCCATAGAAATCCCTCCGGTCCCCAGCTCTGAGAGCTAAATTTTAAATATTCTATTCTCAAGCCAGTACTGCTGCCTCACTTTGCAATGGGAAACTGGACACAGAGGCCACCTCTACCCTAAAATATTGACATATTTAGCTAAAAACACTAATCAGCTCCCTTCAGTGCAAGAATCTGAAATAAACCCCAGACATGACATTACCAGATCATCCTTCTTTCTTCTTCTGTGCGATGTCATTCCCCTGACGTCATGTTGTGATCTCGCATGGTTTTCTGGAGAAGGTGGTCTTGATCCTCAGTTGAGCATCACTTGGGCTTTACCCTGATGAGTGGTCACAGCATCCTCCATAGAATCACAGATGGTTTGGGTTGAAGGGACCTTCCCAGCTCCCCCAGTGCCCCCCCTGCCATGAGCAGGGACATCTTCACCAGCTCAGGTTGCTCAGAGCCCCGTCCAGCCTGGCCTGGGATGTCTCCAGGGATGGTTCATCCACCACCTCTCTGCCCAACCTGGGCCAGGCTCTCACCACCTTCAGGGCCAACAATTTCATCCTCATGTCCAGCCTCAATCTCCCTCCTTTAGTTTCAAACCATCACCTCTCGTCCTATCAAAACAGGCCCTGCTGAACAGTCTGTCCCCATCTTTAAGTCCGGAAAGGCCACAATAAGGTCTCCCCAGAGCTTCTCTTCTCCAGCTGAACACCCCGACTCTCTCAGCCCATCCTCCCAGCAGAGCTGTTCCAGCCTCGGATCATTCCTGTTGCTCCTCATGTCCACGTCTGTCCTGTGCTGAGGACGCAGAACTCCAGGTTGGGTCTCACCAGATGGGCATCAACCCTCACGTTGGACATCTGGAAGAGATGCCACCAAAACCAGGCTCTTCTCCAGAGGGTGGTGGCACTGCAGACTATGTCCCCTTCAGAAAAAAAAAAAAACACACAGACAAAAATTAACTTTTAAACAATTTTGCAAGCTTGAGGGGCCTGTGGTGACATTTCCCATCCTTCGAAACAAATTCCTTGCATGGGAAGAGGAGTAAAGGGATTAGGGAGGGAAATGTCACCATCTGAGCTCGTCTTGGGCCGCGGTGCGAGGAGGCAGCTGAGGCTCTGCTGAATATTTAGCGCCTATTTGCGGCGCGCTGGGTTGAATATATCATCAACACATTACATTCAGCACCGGCACCGGGCGGGCACAGCCAGGCAAAAGGCTCAAAAAAAGCCTTTTGTGGATTTAAAGCTTTAAAACATGATGTCTATGAAAAACTGTAGATTAACTGCAATCCGAATGTGGACACGCTCGCTTAAACATCTCGGAGAAACTTAATCAAGGGAGTTTAAACCTTTAGTGCAATTCATGCATCCAATGTTTCGCCCTCCCAGGAAATCCATGGATGATTTATTTGCTGTTTGTTAAAATGATAGAAATTAACGCTAAAGTAATTTTATATTGTAGATAGGTAGAAGATATATGAACGTTACAGGAGAAATGTAGCCTTCTAAAGAGGAATTAATTTAATAGGAAGGAAAAAACACGCAGATACAAAAATAAGGTGAACGCTGAGATTTTTCAGTCCGCAGAATATTTCAAGTTGAGTGTCTTCCCATACAAACAAATTGGGTTTTTTAGGTAAATAAACTAAACCTGGGAATGATTTATACTGATCTATTTCTCCAGGGGTGATGCTAATGGGGGTCTCTGCCCACCTCCACATTTATTCTGACACCCACCATGAATTAGGAATAAAAGCATCTTAGCCTTGGTGACACCCGTTCAACCGAGCGACTCACCTGCACCCTCGGGGTGACGAGGACGCACCGAGGTCCCTGTCCTTCATCGTTGTTATTATGAACGCTCGCTGTCATATAGTAAAATAATCACTAGTGTTCATAATGATCTCAATAATAGAGCACTGCTCATGCTGTTCGTTAACTGTTATTAATTATTAACAGTCACCAAGTGCCGCGTTCGCTCAGCTCCCATTTTCCCCACAGCCCAGAGCAAAACCAAAACTGTTGTGATTTATGTCGGTGAATTGAGCAGCTTGTACAGACTTGATTTGACTGCGCTATAAATCAACTCCTGAGCGTTCTGTTCAGGAATGAACTCCTCGTTAACAGAATAAATATGTATTAGCGGATCAGACGTGGATAAGTTGTTCGGCGCCTTGCTCGCAGGGTATGATTCACATTGCTGCCCATAGGTTGGCTGCGTTTGTTCCTCTCGCACGCCGGTCACCATTTTCACCTCCTGCTTTTCTTGGGGGGGCTTTGGGGGAGCAAAGCTGGTGGCAAGAGGACAGGGGTGGCACGGGGGACACGGCAAACCCATCTCTCACCATCTGCAATCACCCTTTTCCTTCATACTGAGAGACAACAGAAGAGTTGATGTGTAGACTCTGCAGATCCACCTCCAAACTGACGTCTGCAAGCGCCAGAATTACAAGGTATAAGGCGTTTCTAATTTTAACTTCATCATATTATTCCAAAAATTAATAGAGATGGTTTTAATTGCTGCTGCTTCATTTCAGTCCCCCTAAATTACTTTTAAGTGATTTTTGTAAGGCTACTAACTCGTGGAGATGGGCAGACGTGGAGACACGGATGGTTGGAGGTCCGATGGTGCCCCAGGGAGGCAATCGACACAGCTGGGCTCCTTCAACTCATCTTCTCATCTTGGTGGCCCAAGACCCTTCTCCTGGGATGACAAAGCAGCTGGAAAGTCAACAAGGTCTCAGAGGGGGCACAACAGTCATGGATGGGGCCAACTCTGGACAAAATTGGTCAAAAGCCACAATTTTCCGAGGAGGAGAAACTCTGCCTTCACAATGAGCTTTTGCTTCCTTCAAGCTGGTTTGGTTTTGCTTCTTTGAAGCACTTGGACACCTTCCCATCTCCATAGAAAACACCTCCGAGATCTTTAAAATCGCAGCACGTCGGCTGCCGCACCTGCAAAGTAACAAGATATTAGATGCAGAATTTCAGCAGATGATGCTCTAAGAGGAACCCCAGCGTGAATCAGCAAGAACACGTGTTTTCCATGATAACAACTTAAACGAGTCTTTAATCTTCCACACACACGCAAAAGTCAAGCAACTCCCAGCCGTATCCATGCCGCAGAACAGCATTGGAAGAGCCGGCCTAAACTAACAAGCCAGAGAAATCCAATGCATGTTTTAAAATGTAATAATGAATTGAGTTCTCTCGTTTCATTTTCTCCAAATAAAGGGGAAAATTGTACATGGCAACTATGAAATCAAATATTGACTGTTCATTTTCTAGAAAATGGGCATTTCTTCTGTTTGTCACAAAGGATCTGGGGACCGCATCCCCATCCAGGGATGCCACTCAAACTGTAGGAAAAGTCTATACCTGACTATTCTCATAAAATAAACAGCTATTAACTGGTTTGAGGGAACAAACCAGGACAAAACGCTTGTATTTAGCCAGTTTTTGATTTGAAGCACCTTTAATTTTAAGCAAAGTGTGATGGGTGATACAACAACGCAAGGTTGGACCTCAAGGATGCGCAGAGGCCAAAATGCACTGAGCAGGTTGGCGTCTGTCTCCACCTTCTTTTGTGGGGGAAGACAGTGAATCCCCCGTGGATTCCTCTATAATATCCCCAACAGACTCTAAAGAAAATCAGATTTACCAAGCTCTTTGCGTGCGATGTATCCTTTTCCTTCCCCTCCTGAAGGCCGTTCGGCGGCCTTTGCTTTTCTTGAGGTTCTTGGCACAACGAGGAGAGGGGTCGGCGAGTTAACGAATGAGCCGTGTTCCACCTGGACAAGCCATCAAAAAGCTCATTTGACTTCATTGTGTTGTAACCTTCCCTCTACAACTTGATCCGCGCCTCAATGATGGAAAGCACCGCTCCGATTCATAAAATATCTTACCGGGAGTAAAACTGATCTAATAGACCTATTTCTCATTAAAAAGGTCAATGCGGTGAACGTCGGATGCTGTATAACTGTCTGATTCAATTTAGCAGGTCAGGCTTCACTAATCCAATGCTCTGATTGGTCTGAATTCATTTCTGCTGGGGAAAAAAAGGAAGAAAAGAAGCAATTTTCCAACAAACTGTCAGGATTATATACTCTAGCCCTATATTTTCACAAGGCATCACCAGCACGTTCATCAAAATAAATCCACCCGTTCCGCAAGACCGAGCAAAAGTTTCACGTTCAGAATTAATGCTCAGAATTGATAAACAAGATGTAAATCCCACCACGAATTGAAATGCGGCTTTTTCTCAGCCAGAAGCAGCAAAAACCTTGGGAAGAAATAGATCCAAGCGTTGGGATTTGAAGCAGCGGATCATGTTTTGAAATGCGGTGTTGGGTGGTAGAGCAGCATCTCCCATCCAGCACGGGGGAGTTTTAAGCGCTCTTGGTTTATTTCTTATCTAAAATGTGGAAGCTTTTAATGGTTTGGGGGATTTGCTTTTAATTCGTGGTTTCTGTGGGTTTTTTGGATGGGTTTGGATCTGCTTTTCCATTTAGTGTCCAGGGAGGATCTGACAGAACATCCTCATCCATTCCCCATTATAAGGAATGGGAATTTCTAATAGGAGCAATAGGAGCAATAGGAGCAATAGGAGCAATAGGAGCAATAGGAGCAATAGGAGCAATAGGAGCAATAGGAGCAATAGGAGCAATAGGAGCAATGTATTAGTGGGGGCTTTAAATGTCTGGAAGAATTTTGGACCCATCCATTAATGATTTGATAACTGAAAAATAAAATATGAATAAATCCTACACTATTTGTTATTAGTTAGGTGATAACAATCTTGTATTAATACCCTCCACATATGTTATTTAGTAGGTATCAGAAATAGCTCTCTATCAGAGTATATCTATATTTCATATCAGCTATAGATCTAGAGATCATGGGGTGTTGCAAGCGGAAGAAAAGGAAGGGGGAGGAGGGGACCACCATCAGTGTTGGCCAGCCAAGGGCCATTGTACTCCCAGCACAGCAGAGCGTCCTCCTCCCACGCTCTCACCAGAAAACACGTTGACCTTTCAGGTTAAGCCATTTTTAAATCTAAATATTTTCTAGTACATATCATGCAATAACATTTCCAAAAGGTCAAAATGGAAATGAAACCCTTCCGTTTTACCCAAGACAACTTCTTATAAATGAACCAAAACCTCCCTCTTTGTGGGTATTTTCTGTGTTTTCTTTCTACCTCAAAAATAAGCGCTAGCGTGATTCTTTTCAGGATTTTTGAAGATGCTCAAAATATAAGCCCTACCCCAAAAATAAGCCCTACCCCAAAAATAAGCCCTACCGTGATTTTTTTTCCAGGATTGAGGATGCTCAAGATGTAAGCCCTACCCCAAAAACAAGCCCTAGTGTGATTTTTTTTTTTAGGATTGAGGATGCTCCAAATATAAGCCCTACCCCAAAAATGAGCCTTGCGTGATTTTTCAGGGTTTTTGAGGATGCTCCAAAAATAAGCCCTAGCCCAAAAATAAGCCCTAGCCCAAAAATAAGCCCTAGCCCAAAAATAAGCCCTAGTCCCAGGTCATTTTAAAAGTAAATTTAAACAGTGTCCAGACAGCTATACATGTAAAAAAGTAATAACTTTTGGAGCAAAAATTAACATAAGACCCTATCTTATTTTTGGGGTAGCGGGGTAGGAATTTAACCATTAAATTCCCTTTTCCCCCCAGTTCCTCATTAGATTTCCCAGTAAAATGCTGGTGTTACAGACTTCTCAGCCTGGAAACGGTTTCCTTACTCTGTGGTGCCCGGGATCGTGGCTGCTGCTCCGCGATCGTTAATATTGGACCCGAGAGCCCCGGCGAGCGGCTCAAACAGCAGCAAGCCCAGAGCGTTTTGTGCCGGTTGGAGGAGAAATTGAACCTGATCCAGGCTAAAAACTGGAGAAAAGTGATATTTGAGCCACTATAACGCTTTCTGATACACAGCTGAGTAGGAGTTGACTCTTCCTGGCCATAGTCTTGACGCCAACGCTGACATCTGGAACTTTATCTGTCCCAAAAATCCCACATATATCATACCTTGGCAGCATCTCTTTTGCTGCCACCCTTTCTTCAGAAATATCCCACCCTACACAAATCTCAGACAATGATTTTGATTAAAAACGTGAGACAATTAAGTGGATTGCAAAGGGTTTTGACCCCAAACTTGTCCTGGATTGATCCTTCTGATCTGGATGATGAGTTAAACTTCAGTTCTTTGGATGAACCCCGAATTACAAGTATTAATAAATACACTGCACCAAAATTATGTCTCAGACTTTTCACACTGATTCGTTATCTTATAGAAATAATAATTAAGCTCACACTTCTGGGTGAGCAGTCACTTTGAAATCACGAGTGAAGCTGCTTCAAAATGCCTTTTGGGACGGGACATTTTCTCTTCCCAAAAAACGTTAAAGCAAATGGAAAATTTAACAAAATTGACGTTCAACATATAAATTAAAAATATATATATTAAAGCACATAAGATTCAGTTCTAAGGACAGAACCACTGTGTTGTGCAAAGACACCACGACAGGCTGAGCTTCAGGAATGGGCTGAGATTTAAGGTGGGGAGAGATTCCCAGCACCCATCGGCCCAACACTCTAGGCTTAATTATTTCAATAGTCTCAGCTTAATTGTACACGCAGGTTTTTCTGTCATAAAAGTGGTATCAAAGGGTCCCCTATATCTTCACCTTCATGATGCTTCTCACCTTCCCCTCCTGGTGTTCTCCCCAATGATGAGAATCCCCATCAGGTCCTACAAGGGGAAGATCTTTGCTCACAGATCCTCCAAGAAGCCTCCAAAACTCTCACCAAAGCATCAAAATCAAATACAAAGGAGAATGAGAAGAAGAGAGGTGTCAAGAATTAAAATACAACAGTCACAGCTTCAATATTCTCAAATGAAACCTCTCCAGCAGGCAGTGCAATATTAAAAATTAAATAGAAACAGCAAATTATCTCTAAGCTATTTGATAAACACGCATTATATTAATAAAACTCACCAGTAATCTGCACAGTAAATGAAAATAATGTTAAAGCAAAAGTAAATAAGACTTTTTCCCGTTTGTGTAGCAACAAGAAAGTGATGGGAAAAGGAGTTAGAAGGCAATCCTGGCTTTGGCTCTGGAAGGACAGAGCGCTGCCGCTTGGCTTGATGAACCATTTCAGGTTGTCCAGATTAAATTATGGGCTACGCTGAGATGAAGAGAAACTCCTCACAGGACCTCGCACAAGGCTGGAAAAGCCGTATTTTTGTTATTATTGTCAGGCTGTCAGAGAACAGCGTGTTTTGACCAGGTCTATAATACACAGAGATCCCATTAAGGAGAGCCAGATGTGATGGATGTGTGCGCGATACCTACGGATAACTATTTACCAGATCAGAAAATCACCTCCAGTTCTCTAGAACAAAAACGCTACACGGAGACCAGGGTCATATAACCCACCTCAGGCTCTTCACTGGAGATTTCTTCTCATACCACAGAGAAAATCAACCCTAAATCTCCTTTCCAGCAGGCGCTACGCTCGCAATCCCGGCTCCGTTTTCCAACGCAGACTCCCGCAGGATGGTAAATGGCAACTGGAGGTGGATATGAACACTTTCTCAAGCTTGCCAGTGGATGCTGAGGACGATTTCTCCTGCCAAACCATATTTTTCCCTGAACAGAAGGTAATTATTAGCTAAATCTTGCCCAAATGCTGCCATGGCAAGAAGGTCTCTGACAGAGAGAGGCTTAACATAAGAATTAACGGGTTGAGGGACATGCAATCGTGATCTTCAGGAGTCAGAGATGATTCACAGCATGCATAAAATATATATGCATGTAACATATGGAATTAAAATATATACACATAATATAAAGCTTAGATGCATTATTCCAAAGCAAAAGCACCGTGGTTGCTCTTGGTACATGGCACATGTACCAAGCTGCCTTTCACATCAACTTTGGGCATCAGGAGCCCCATGGAAAGGATTGTGGCCCAGCAGCATCCCATCACCTCTTTGTTCTTTATATATATATATATTTAACTGAAATTCATATTTTTTCACCAGGTTTTCTGCCTATTTCAGCAGCACCTCCTCTTACCGCAGCACAGCGGCAGGGGCTGCTCGGAAATACTAAATATAATAACTGTAATAAGTTAATGAAATAACTACGAGCTCCGAAAAAATGTCTCTTTTGTTCCCAGCTCGCTCGGCTCTGTCAGCGCCAATCAGAAGCGAGTGATTGGCAGCAGCTAATTTAGCTGTCAGCTCATATCGTGGTTATCCAGGATTTAGTCCCATCAGCAGCGGTGCCACCACCACCCATGGTACCACGAGCTCTTCCAGGTATTTACTGGTCGCTTTTTAATCACTTGCCTAAAGCTGGATCTCAAAGGTAATCAAGATATCAATGATTTTCATTTCTTGACGTGCTCTCACGCACAAGCAGCAAGAGAGCTGCCCGTGATGGAAAAGCAAAGGAGAAACGGGGAAAGTCCAGCAGATCCTTGAGCTCAGAGGCAATTTGGCTTGTCACAGATTAGATCTCCCGGGCTGCGCTGTCCCGTCAATGGGAATAAGCAGAAAATCAATAGCTGCCTTTTTAATTGTGGCGACGCTCATTCCTCACCCTGGCAGGGACTTGCGGGTCCCCAGGTGGTGGCAGAAGCCACCCAAGGGGGACACAGGGCTCCCCTTTTTGCTGAAATCCCCAATGCTCCATTTGCAGGCTCTCCAGCGAAATTTCTTTCAGAAAAATCACAAAATAGGGAAATATTACCCACAAGCCAAATAAACCCAGCTCAGGGCTGTAGCTTCACTGACGTCAAACTAGAAGAGCAGTGAGCGCTGGGGCCAATCGCTCCGTATTGGTTTAACTCAAACTCAGCTCATCGCCAAATTACTATGGAGTCAAACAACAATTTTGATGCTCAAAGGACTCCAATTCCTCTCTTAGGAGAGATTTTTCACCCAGGAAATCAGCACCTTGGTTAAGCTGAAGAACTTGAGCAGGACTGAGGAGCTGCTTCATCCGCTGTGCAAATCCATAAGCTTAACAAGGTGCTTCCTCACCTGGGGAGATTCAACCTATTTGCTCCTTTTCTTTGAGGACGTGGTTTTAAGGACTCCGGTCCTGTTGTCTTTCGGGTCTCTGCTATAAACACAGCTCTTAGGCCAGGCTGAAGAACAAATAAATACATATTAAAACTCTAAGGGAGTTAATACATGCCATAGGGACATGGTTTAGTGCTCTTCAGCACGATGGGAATGGAAACATCGAGAGAGGATCCCACATCACCGCACAACTCCGAGGTGACCAGGGAATTATTTCAAGGACCGCAGGCAAGTTCAGATGCTTGACCAACCTCTTGAATACATCATTTCCTAATGATATGATTGCATTAAAAATGCCATCAATTCAACCACTTTTGCTTCTAAGCCAAGCTGACATTGTATTAAATATTCAGCTAACTTCTCTTCAGCAAACAATTATCTCATTCAATGGCTTGATTCACTGATATCTTAATGACAGCCTCCCCTGTTGTTGTTTTTTTAATGTTTAAAATATGAAATAAATGAGCCCTGTCAGGCTGAAAATTCTGGGTAGGCTATAGTCGCTGTTTTCAATAAATAATGATGAGAAGTTTCAATTTACCCATCAGCTGGCGTATCGCGTGACGAGGCTGTCATCTCCTCTCAAGCTTAAAAACCCATTCCTAGCCATCCTGATAACGTCCTTAAATATTGTGGTAGAGGCGTTGAAGTTGCTTTTTAAAAGTAAATCTTGCTCCATCAGTAAATGGGGGAAAAGAACCACAAGGGGATGAGGTGTTGGTGAAGAGCCCCATGTCCCAAAGAGCTGGGGGCTCCCGCTGATCCCAGATTTGTCATAACAATGCAAATATTACTTACTGCCCATGTGCTGTTCCAACAGGGGCTGTACGAGCTACAACGGGAACAACCTGCAAAAATGAGAATGATCTGATGCCACAAATCGGCCTGAACCGTGACAACAATAGAGAAGTTTGTGCGCTGCAAACAGATGCCCCGGAGCATTAATTGCTCATCTGCAACACTAAGTTTCTGCCTTGTTATATACAAAGAGAAAAAAATACTTGAGTTTTGGTCCACACGCAGCTCATTGGCATCATGTCAGGCAAATCTCTTTAGCTCTGGATTATCCTCACTTAATGAAATAGAACAAGGGCAAGCGTAGAGTCTTGAATCTGGGCAGGAACAACCCCAGGTTCCAGTGTAAGCTGGGGAATGAGCTGTTGGAGAGCAGTGAAAAGGGAGCTGGGGGTCCTGGGGCCAGCAGGGTGAGCATGAGCCAGCACTGGGCCCTTGTGGCCAGGAAGGTCAATGGGACCTGGGGTGGGTTAGAAGGGGGTGGTCAGTAGGTCAGAGAGGTTCTCCTGCCCCTCTGCTCTGCCCTGGGGAGACCACACCTGGAATCTTGTGTCCAGTTGTGGCCCCTCAGCTCCAGAAGGACAGGGAACTGCTGCAGAGAGTCCAGCGCAGCCACCAAGATGCTGAAGGGAGTGGAGCATCTCCCGGGTGAGGAAAGGCTGAGGGAGCTGGGGCTCTGGAGCTGGACAAGAGAAGACTGAGGGGGGACTCATTCCTGGGGATCAATACGGAAAGGGGCAGTGTCAGGAGGATGGAGCCAGGCTCTTCTGGGTGACAACCAGTGACAGGACAAGGGGCAATGGGTGCAAACTGGAACACAAGAGGTTCCATTGAAAGATGAGAAGCAACTTGTTTGGGGTGAGGGTGTCAGAGCCTGGCCCAGGCTGCCCAGGGAGGTTGTGGAGTCTCCTTCTGTGCAGACATTCAAACCCGCCTGGACACCTTCCTGTGGAACCTCAGCTGGGTGTTCCTGCTCCATGGGGGGATTGCACTGGATGAGCTTTCCAGGGCCCTTCAACCCCTGGCACTCTGGGATTCTGTGATCTAGGCATCTTTTTTTAAAACACAAAATAAATATCAGCAGATTATATCAAAAGCCTCATCAGATTCCCATTGTCTTGGACGCGCCACAATCCAAATGGTTTCAAAAGCAAAGCGCTACCTGCTGCTAGCGGCAGCGGCTGCCAGTCACCAGATGTCTGCCTTTTGTTGGCTACAACCGGTATCATTTTTGCAGGGAAAACATGAACGTTATTTTGATCCTGCGGAACCAGACGCGCCGTGGATCAATTCACAGCAAAAGGCCGTCCGCACCGACCAAAATCTTGGTTTAGTGGGATGATTGGCTCTATTTAATTTAAACCTGTATTTATACTGAAAATTCAAATAATGCTCCCCTGCTTTGCATTTCAAAAAGAATCGCAGTGTTTATGAAATCACTTTTGAGCCGCAATTACAGTTATTTGTCTCTGGGACACACAACATGTAATTGGGTCAACATTGTTAATGAGCTACTAGCATTATTGTTAATGAGCTACTCATGTTAGTTTCAGTGTTTCATCCCCAGCAGGCGGCAAATACAGTATGTTAAGATAGATAATTATGTTAATGTGCCAAATATCCACAGACCAAAGAAGTCATTAAAAATATTAAACAAAGAGGTTAAGTGAGACAATTGTGTGGAGCGAACTCTCTATTGCGATGAGGAAGGACCCGCAACACTCGGACATGGGGGTGTTTCCTCCTCGGTTTAGTTCAGGAATCATTTTTACCTTTAAAAATTCATATTTACGGACCTAAACACCCCCAATGAAGCTCCAATACTTGCAGCTGATAAGAATGAACCAAGAATGACCCATCTTAGGGCAAAAGAATATCAGCGGTGGGAATTATTTTCTACCAGGAGGAGGAATCTCTAGAGCATCCTAAAATGCAGGGGTTTCTCTTTAAGCCAGATCATGCAAAGGGAAATAGGAATTACTTTATTGTCTCTGATAAAATGTCTATTTGGAGGACCTTAAAATAAAGGCCTACACTGTAGTATTCCGGTTTCATTCAGTGCTGCAAGTGACAGCGAATGATTGATGAAATAAATGACCGGCAATGAACAGTAATTGAATGATGAAAAATGCGAAGTTATCGAGGAATTAATGAAAAGAAGAACGGAAGCGATCGTATTTTTTAAATAATTAAAAATATTAATGGAAAATAATTGGAGTGTGCAGATGGTCAGAGCTGAGAGCAGCTGTGGGGAAGCGCTATTTATTTGGCAATGGCGAAATACTAAGGAATTTAAACCAAACTACACGCGCGTTTTCGACAAACCCTTCAACCAGGCCCCAATAACACAATCGCACGCAAGGGATAGAGGTGAACTAACCCTTCCGAAAATAAGGATTCAGAATTAAAGCTCAAACATTGGAGGTCTAAGAGATCAAGGAGAATTTCAACATCCAGGGCTCCTCCAAGTCTACGCTCTATCCTATAGATGGGTATTTTTAACCTCATCATCAACTTAGCCAAGGAGTTTCTAGGCAGAAGTTCCTAAATTGCACAGCATCCTCACTAAGACACCTTTTAGCGAGAGGCAGAAAACCAACATAACAAGAGCAGAATGGGAAAATCTCCGGATTATCCCAAGGGAGATGTGTGGAGGGTAGAAACAAGTCCCTGCCGAGCTGTAATACGCTGCGATTTTATTTATAACCTGACTTAGGGGGAAAAAAAAGCAGCTAAAAAACACAACCAAAAACCCCAAAGAATAAGCGATCCGACCCATTCCCCACAAGGCTAAAAATAAACTCTCCTCCTGAATAATTTAGCGACTCGTCTTTGCCAAGTCCCAATGTACTTCTGGAACTAAAATGCCCATTAACCTCCTGCAAACGCAGGGGTTTGGTTCATAATCAGAGCTAAATGTGCACAGTTACTCAGCAGATTTGAAATTAGTCTGCACCACAAATGTTTGTTCGATGGCAAAAGCAGCCACCATTGAGCATTAAAAGTTGGGTTTTGTGGGGCATAGGACATCCCTGGATGTGCGTCCTTCAGCATCCCCACAGGTACATGGCTGAGGAGGCATAAAATTAGGGATTTAGGGCAGAAATTGGTGTAAATCACCCGTTTTACGGTGACAATTTCAACCTCCAGCCCCGCTGTGTAATCAGTGATGCCCACAGCTCACCTCTCGTCTCCACAACCTCCGAGATGTTCCTAAAGGATGAAGTTGCAGCACAAAACCCTCCATTAAGCCTAATTTAAATGCATAAGTTAAGATGCTTAAATAGACATATTAGAGTGATTTAAAAAGATGGTTAATGCCTGTTAAATATAATCAATTCCAGGGGGTGAATTGCAATATGTTTTAGAAATCGCAGCATAACAGATTAAGACACATTGCCTACTACTGATCTAATAATTAAAAGACAATTACTGCCTATTTAAATCTCAGGAAAGCATCTCAGAAAACACGGTTTTCACTTCAAATTGCTGGATACTTTTATATCTAATTCTAAGTATTATCATTTTTGGTGCAATCCAGACAAGTCTCATTTGCAGGAATGGTGGAGTTTGCCCTTTGAGGCAATCAAACTTTCTCAGGCAAAAAATGACTCCAAATCACCATGAGCTCTTCAAAATTTAGGCCATAAGTTTGGTTTAAGTACACACCTGATCACTTTGGTGCTAAAACAAGCTCATATATCCAATATAAGTTGCAATTATTCAATAATAATTGCAAGAGTTTGGCTTAAAAAATAATCAGATTTATATGGTTGGGTCTACTTGACCCAACGCTCAAGCAATGAAGACCTTCCAAAGAGTCGTCTATATTGTTAGCTACACGTCTTTCCGCTTTCTTGGGCACATTTTGATCGGATAACACAACATGTTCCTCATCCACTGAAACCCAACCAGATGTAAGCACGACATCTAAAATCGAAGATCAATAAATACCCGATAAATCAAAGTTGAACACATGGGACAGTCAGCCAAGCGCTTGCACCCAAGTTGGGTGCTGACCACGTGCGGTCAGATTCGGAGCAAGGCCGAACGTCCAGCTGTGCCATCAAAACAGAGCAACAAATCCATAGACATCGCTATGAACCTCCCAGCAAGAACTGGGGAAGAACCAGTTTAAATCATTTCTTTGGGGTATTCTGGTGGCTGCGTCTTAAGGAAGCAACCACAGGACTTCAAAACGCATCTTCAAATGAAGGGTTGTATTTCAGGACTTGGCAAATCCTTTCTGCAAATTTTTCTGTCTTATAAACAGCTTGGTGAAAATGTGTTACCTTAATAATTCAAGTTCTCTTCGTTGTCCAACACTCATCAGGGAGAGGCCGGCGAGGACGCCGAGGGGGTGCTAAATAAGCAGTTTTTAGTCAAGATTTGCCACGGATGAAAATGAGCGACTGGTGTAATGTTGATGACAACATTTACAGGCTCCCGGTGGATTTGGAAGATACACAAGTCTCTGAAATTGGGCTGAAAGGAAGAAAACAAGCACAAATGTACAATCTCACCCGAGAGCACATCACACATTCTGGTGTCCGCTCCAGTCTCAAAGCTCACGGAGACCAGGGGGGGTCTTGCAAGAGGAGACCTCAACAGCCCACCCAACCTCTCATGGGTCCATGTGGCCACCTACCAGCTGTGCCCAACGTCCCCAGGTCTCACAAGCAGCCAAAGGGACCCACTTTCAGCCAAAATCAAGTTATTGGTCAAGCAAAGACTCGAACATCATGGGGCTTGGTCACCATGCGGGTCATTGGTGGGGTCTCCATGTCAACACACGGCTCCTCACAAAAGCAAAATCACATCAAACTGCAATTTTGGATGCTGAAGAGGCTTTTTGTGAACAAGCCATCCTGTTGAGAACATTCACCCCAAATTTGTCAAAAGCTTTCTGCTGTTAATTGAAGGATGCAGAAATCTGTTTGCTGAAGCTGCATGAGCAGGAAAAACAAAGATGTCAGCTCAATTATTCATCGTGAATCACTCATTTGGCTCTTGTTATGAAATGACTTCTTTTCACAAAGCTTGCATCAGATTAATTTCTTATTAATTTCATTTATTTAGACGTCTTAAGCTGCCAAAGGGATACGGATACTAAAGAGGCAGAATTCAGGAGGTTTTTAAATAGATTCTACGTCTAATCTGCAAATTACTTGAGCAAATGAGCAAAACCACTCGGGTCCGGAGCAGTGCAAAAAGGTGCATTTCCAGAAACAGCAACCTTGAGCAACTTTATAATCATTGCAATTACCATTAACGAGTGAATCTGACTTCATCGCACTCGCTTGATATTAGAGAAGAAGTTTCCATTTAATAGGCGCACTAATTTATCAAAATTAGAACAGGCGTAAGAACGTGATGTCAGAAACACTGATGCAAAGTTAATAAAATGTGTTTAACACAACCTGTTATTGAACGGGCTGTGATTTCTGTATCGGGCTGACACGCTACCCATGGCCCCTCTTTTGCTCTGATTTACCTTACAACAAGGAATAAATACATTTTCAGTCCTCCAGGGCATAGTTTCCAAACTTCACACGATTGATTGGAAAATATAAACCATGGTGTCCCACTGCCTGCTTCCTCAGGGTTTGTCGTCAACAGGAATCTCAATTTAACATTATAATACATTAGTTTCTTCCAAAGAAAAGTGCTGAACACACATATTAACAGTTATTCTGAAAATTAAGATAGCAGAGCTTGCTGACAGAGATTAGTTACAGCACCAGAAACTCAATATTTTTTTTCCAGACTCATCCAACTCAGACACTTCTGTCCAAAGCCTCTTTTTTTAATGATTACTAAGCCATGTTATCACTGAGCATTGTTACAACATTCACTTGAGGTTCAGAGCCGGCTTTTAAGTCTCTCCTTAAGAGACTGGCAGCCTGCTGCTCCCATTCCTTTCAGGTGTGTGGGGGAGAGAAATTAGCTGTGGAATTCACTGTCGGAGGAACCCGAGGTGCTGCAACATCACCATTATATAAGGAAACCTCACACGAAGCCGTTATAGTCTGCAGCTAAACCTGCTATAAATATACCCGTTAAATCGAACATCGCCGACCGCGGTTGTCACCGCAGCTGGGGACCAGGGTTCTTCCCAAGTTGGTTCTTGAGGGAACAACAATCTGCAAATCACCAGGTCCTCTGTGCTTCTGCCCAATGTGCAAGTTAAGAGCGTGTGAAATGCTTCAGACACCCCACTTCTATAGTATGGAATTCCTCTTCTGTTCAGTTTTGGGGCCATCATGTCAAGAAATGACTTGGAGAGAGTGGAGAGAAGGGAATGGAGCTGGAGCACAAGTGTGATGGGAGCGGCTGAGGGACCTGGGGGGTTCAGCTGGAGAACAGGAGCTGAGGGGACACAGGGACACAAAGAAACGGCCTCAAGTTGCACCAGGGGAGGTTGAGGTTGGTTCTGGGGAACAATTTCTTCCCCAAAGGGCTGTGGGGCATTGAACAGGCTGCCCAGGGCAGTGCTGGAGTTGGAAATACACACAGATGAGGTTCTTAGCGACGCGGTTTAGTGTTGGGTTATGGTTGGACTCAATCTTCAAGGTCTTTTCCAACCACCTCCAAGACAATATCATTCCCCAAATCCAACCTTCCTGCCACCTTGGGCAAAGAACAAAAGGAAATCACTACCTGCTTGATTGGGTTTTCATCCTCATCTCCTGCACAGCCAGAGGCCACCTCTGAAGCTCGGGTGCTGCCCATGTGCTCTGACCTGATGCTCTCGGCCATCACAGGAGCAGAGCTGCTTCACTTCATGCAGTAATTAAATATTTATCAGGCCAGCAAGCAGCTTCACAGCTCTGCAGGCAGCTGGGAGGTGGGAGAGTTGGGTTTGACACCACAGCAATTAATATTTAATGAGCTGGGGGAGGTAAAAGGGCTTCAGCAGGAGAGACAAAGGGCCACGTCCATCCACCCCACCCTGGACTTGTGTTCGGAAGAACCCGCTATAAGAAAATCTCAACCCTGCAAATCGCAAGCAGCACAAAGCCGGGGCATTTCCCAGCACCCCAAGTTAGACCCTGACAGACACCAAGCCCAGCACTAGGATGGGATTTAGTTAATCTTGACTGAGCAGCAGTCCCACTGGAACCACACAAGGTACACAAGTGGGAAATGCTGGATTTTACCCAGATATGAAGGACTAAAACCATTTTGGTGCCAAGAGTTCTGCTTGAATTTGACCTTCATGGTAACCATGCTAAGAGAAACACACTTAAATTAGGCACAGTTTAGGCCCAACCACAACACGCTCACCAACAGCAGACCCTGGGTGATTGTTGGATTTATGGTTTAGTAGTTCTAGTTCTAATATTGTCGCAGCTTTTTGGGGATATTCCTCAAAGAAAAGACTCGCATTAATATTAAATATCACCGTTAAGCGCAGCGAAGTTCCTCCAGATTCATAGAGAGAGAACTCAGAGCAAATTTCTACCTGGTAACATTTCAAAGCAGTTTTCCCTCCGCTGAAATGGAGCTAAAATAAGACTTTAATGGCTACAGTGTTGGTTTCTTCTTGTCCTAATCTCCTGACATTCCCATAGAGTTTGCTTTGCCTTGTTCCTCTAAAACCAGGAGATTAAGGATGTTGCTTGTGCAGTTGTTTAAAGTACACGGGATCGTAGAGTTTGTGTTGATGAAACCTGGAGCCCGGCAGCAGCTTCAGGAGGAGCTCTGGCCCATCTCAGCCATGGTTTTGGCCGCCGCCGAGCGCGGTTTGGCAGCCGCCGTGCTCCAACCAGCTCTCCGCAGTCCCCAGAACACAGCGCTTGATGTTGTTTTAACCACAGGCTGATACAGTTAATTGAATAAGCATTAATTCTCCTCCCAGGACCATCTGCTGAGGACCAGCTCACAAACTCCTCTCGGAAACCGAGGCAACAGCACCATCTAGCAGAGCAGCCCAAAAAGTGCTGGGAGGACTCCAATTGGGTAGCAGGGCTGGCTGGTGGCAAGCGAACAATTTCGGGGTCCAGGCAGCGATGGCCTTGCACACCAACACCCCCATTTCCATCTTCAGACACCCGACTCAACAGCTCTTGGTTCTTTCTCAACTTTATCAAGCCTTCTATGCTGGACCACAACTTCTCAGCATCACTCAGACAATCTCCCCCTCCTCAACTTCATATAAGACCCCAATCTAATATTTATTAGACAATACAATTATCAATAACATATTAATTCTAATATTCTTTAGTTTACTCTCCTTTAAACTTGAAGGTGGGTTCCTCATACCATCCAGTTTCAGTGTATTGCCCAACATTAGAAACCAGACCAACAGCCCTGCTGAGGGATAACGTGCTCCATGTAGCAAAGATGTGAGAAAGGCTGCTGGATTATACATAAACACATAAAATAGACTTTAAAAAGAGCTTTTACCTCTCTCCTTGACAGAACAACACATCCCCAAGGATGGGAGAAGGGGATAACGGAGAATTATCCAAGTTTATTAAGAGGAAGGTGCTTCAAGCAGCAAATTTCTCCTTAGATCCAGCCTGTGTTTGCACTCACGGACAGCTACAAACTTGAATGCTCATTTTCCTGTAGTATCTCCCTGCATAGAAAATTGATTCCAACATCCAAAGCTCTGCACAGGACAAATTGTGAGAAATTTTATCTCAGCCTTGTAATGAATGGAAATTTCTGCTTGCCAATCTATTTTGGCTGTTTGCTTTGCTCTCCCCACGCAGGGAAAAATAATGGCTTTTCACATCAGGTTCTCTTCAGTGCCTTGTAATTCCTTTTTCTGATATTGCTCATCCTCATCAGATGCAATCTTGGTTGATTTTATGCTGAAAGAAACCGGTAATCATTTAAACCAGCTCCCATGTTTTATAGGGCTGGGCAATTCCAGTCTGGGATGCAGTGAGAGGGTTTATTTGAAGAAAATAAAGCTCTGGTTTTGATCAAATCCCATCACAAGCCCAGAAAGGACTTTTCCTGTGTTAATTACCCTCACAGCGTGATTCGTACCTCCTCGGCCTGCTCTGAAATTGCTGCCTCCAAGCTTTGTCTTTTCGTGATACTCCTGATTTCTATGATTTATTCTCCCCACCACAAGTCATGCCTCCTTTGGAAGGTTAGAACCGGCTCATCCATCTTTTCCTTTCAAAAACAAACAAACAGATTTTGTCCTAATGGAGCACAAAGCAATTTTACCGGGGCTCTTTTGGTCCCTCGCTGATGCTTTGGGGAGATGCAGACACAAGAGGAGGATGCGGCGTGACTGTGACGGCCTCGGCTGCTCCCTTTGAGTCCAATGAGGTGTTCGAGTGTTGTGCTCGCAGCAGAACCCACTCAGCTCAACAAGCCTGGTAAGAAAACCACTTTCCTTTTACCAAAACATCCCCAGATTGCCTCTTCAGAACTTGACTTATTCCGAATCGCCCATCTGAACGCACCTCAAAACATCGCAGACAAATAAACCATCTCACAAGCCCTCAATAAACCCTTCATCCCAAATAAAACATCTCAAAAGCCCTCAAACCGAGATGTTTTGGCCTGGTTTCCAAGAGCCAGACAAATACAATTTGTTCCAAGTCATTTTCAACACAAAATTGCGTTTCCCTGACCTTAAATGGTTTTACTTGAGGAGCTGCAGCTCCTCATCTTAACGAGGCTCAGCAGCCAAACTCCCCCATTAGGTACCACAAGCACTCGGCAAACACTAAACCTGCACTTCTGATGCTTTATGGAGGTTGTGGTCCCAATCTCATCCTCTCTTCCGAGCTACGCAGCCCAGAATTAATGAGGTTAATGGTTGGACTCCATCTTGAGGGTCTCTCCCAATTAAAATGATGCTCTTATTATAATATATCCCATGCTCTATGGAAAGCATTGCTGGTCTGCTTCTATTCATAGGAGTCATCAAGAAAGCTCTTTCCTCTAAGGAGGGATGAAAATCAGGACCATTTTCAGTTTGCATGTCCTATGTGCTGAGAATTGAAGGGAGTCAGGTCCCAATGGAGCTTTTCAGCAAAAGAGCAGCTGGAAAACTGAATATCTTCATGTTCATTGATCAATATTTTGGATTAAGTAGGATAAAAACCCAACAAATTTCAAACCCACAGGGAAATTCCCAACAGGACTTTGGGGATGGCATCCACCATGCAGCAATAGCAAAAAGCAATGGCTTTTCCCAATGACACCAGTGCCCCTCTGAGGGAAATGAGATAATTTCCAGTCATCAGTCTGGGACAAAAAAATCAGGCTAAAATGATTTCAACAAGAAATCTAATTGAGTCTTAATGACTTTAAATGTCAGGTCTATAAAAATCTCTGTCCTGGAGCTCCCCTTGCTCCTTAGGGCTGGAAAATCAGCACATTGCAAGATGTTAAACCAACCCGGGCCTTAAAATTGCTACCCAGTCCAAACCAGACCTTTCCCACCACCCTGGTGCAATGAGAAATGTTCCTTCTCCCCATCATTTGAGACCGCCCGGCTAAGAAATGCTGCTGTTTGAGTCAGATTATGGCTGGATTTGTTAAGCCAGAGTCACCATGATCACTATGAAAACGCATTCTTCACCATTGGTTAATAAAGATAACGGGAACTCGGTTTAAGGTGAGAGAAGGGAAACATTCCTATCCCTGTATTGCTGGTTTAACAATGTACGCCAGCACAGAAACAGTCACAGACATAGTTGTGTTGGTTGACAGTGTTGGCTGAATATGAACCAGTATGTGCCCAAGTGGCCAAAAAGGCCACCAGCATCCTGGCTGGTACCAGCACTGGTGTGGCCAGCAGGCCCAGGGCAGCGACCGTCCCTGTGCTGGGACCTGGGGAGGACAAACTGTGAATCCTGGGGGCAGTTTTGGGAGAATCCCCTCAGGGCCCAAAATGGCAGCGCCAGAACCCCCTCAGGGCTGAGGCGATATGAGGTTCTCAGGGACATGGGGCAGTGCCAAGGGTGGGTGAACAGTTGGACTCCATCTTGAGGGTCTTCTCCAACCAAAATGACCCTCTGATATATCAGAGATCACCCATCGCTGGAAGGCAGAAGGGGACGCACTCCAGCACAAATGGTCTTGGTTGAGGAAGGGACACCCAAGCCCATGTAGACCCTGGTACAGGACTCAGCATGGATAACTTGCTGTGACAAGCAGCAACAGACACAGGATGTGCACCTCTCACACCTCTTCTCCATTTGGGGTCCTCTCTCATGACCAAGCCCCACATGTCCCTTCCCAAATCAGAACCGCTGTCTCGATCCATCTCCGCTCACAACTATTTCAGGACATTCCATTTCAGCTCCAGAACCCATTTCTTCTTCCACAGCACAAACAGCACAGCTATTTCAAGCCCGTCTACATGATTTTTCAAGAGAGACCATTTTTATAGTTGAGCAGATCGCATCTGCTCTGCTGGAGGCACTAGATTACCAGAAATAGGAGACAAACCTTGTGCTCGCACACAGATTTCCACCGGTTCACCACAAAGAGCATATGGCACATAAGCACCAACAGCTCCCAGAACAGCAACTGAAGAGCTTAAATACGAGAAGCTTTGCAGACATGACCCAGAAATCATTTTTCATCAGTAGATCTCTTGCCCCATGTAGTGATCCTCAACCTACCCTGGGGTCTCAAGCTCTTTTTCTCCCTGCATCTTTCTCCAAAAGGTTAATCCCCAAAAGCTTCACTTCCTTAGGCACCTTTCCCTTCCCATGTAAGTATCTTGGGGACAAGAGAAGAATTAAAAGATGACCTTGAGGTCTGGCACATTGTCCTATTTCACTCCTTTCTTTAAGGAGAAAAGCCACCACTACAATTAACTTATTTGAGCTGCCCGGTCCTAAGAACCACTTGAAGATCACCCAAGAACAGGCTCCAAAAGCATTAACATCTTCTGCATTGGCCAAATGAACTCAGGCCGAGATTAATTAGCTTAGAAATCCCAACCATTCTTGGGATCAGGGCAGGAGCAAGAAGCTTTAAGGCTGCCCAAGATGCTTAGATAACAGATGTTGACACAAAAGACTTGTGACCCTGCCACAAGATCACTTTATTTTCAGGATAAGTTCTTGTGGAGACTTATTTCCCCATGATACAGCTGTATCCGACTCACCCAGAACCCCGAGTTGTCTCCACCACACGTAGGAAGGCCAGAAATACCCCAAGAGGAGATGATAGAAGGTGGATGCAAAGCTGTCAAGTGTCTCATACAAAAAACATGGTTAAAGATCAACGATCCTTCTCCTTTCTTGTGTCAGAAACCACCGGTGCATTACACTGACTGGTATTGACATTTCACTCCGCTCCTATCTTGTGTTGTAGCAGCACTTTTAGGCTTCTGTAGATAAGGCTGGCTTAACAAAGCCATGAAAAGAATCCTCTGCCCATTCCCCTGGGCAACGGGGCTTCCAGAAATTGGGGGAGTTTGTCTAAAAGTCTTTTCCTTCACATAAACGTTACCATTTCCTGTAGTAAAACCTAAAAAACCTCTCCGACATTCCATGAGTTTTATTGCAGCCTCTGCGTTTCAGATGCGACTCCAACCAGCTGAGCAATTGGGTTTGGATTTTGTGTTGCTTTTTCAAGCAAGCTGAAGGAATTTGGCTGCTGAGATAATGAGATAAACAGGAGAAAAGGCCCAAGTCTCTCCAGTGACTGTTTTCTCTCTTTAAGCACACAAAAGCAGCCAATATCAAACACCTGCATGGAGTGATGTTCTCCCCAACCAGAATGCAACCAGTGATTAATTTGTGCCCTCTAGACTTTTATTTTAAGCTCCAGATTCCATCTATTACCCACCACTTCTCAATTCTCAGTCAATCTATATTCTCCGCATGGAGCCGTAAGCTTAGACCCCACATAGTTCAGTTCTTTGTATCACAAAAATCAAGTAAAATCGATTTCCCACATATTTGATCATTGCTCTTTACCTTTTCTTACATGTCAGATCTGAACCAAACTCCACATTCACCACCATTTATCCCACTTTCCCCTCTTCTGTGCGCTTCCATAACAATATTTTCATATCTTTACCATTAAGCTCAACAGGATGTTCTTACTCCATTCATTTTTCCCCTCCGGCACTTCTCATTTAATTCCCATTCACCTCCACCCACCGTGATTTAAAGCTTTGGGTAACCCAACCTTTAACAGTCCCAAAATTACACATCAGCCACCACTGCCATTTTCTTCCCAGCACAAAGGAAGCGTTGATACAACCTGACCATTCGAGCTGATGGATTCCCAGCCACTCATCACCTCTTTGTCTATTGAAATGAGGTCAATATTCAATTAGCTGGAGGTCGGCACAGTTTCTGCATTAGCAAAGCATCGTATTTCAAGATTTCTAAGGAAGCTTTGTCAGCGAGGACCTGAGAGGTCCAAGCAAGTGCTCCCGGGTTTAAGCAGCATGAGAAAACCCAGTTTAAATACATTTCTTCTAGATAAAGAGAATTCACCCAGTCAGGCTGCCCCACAGCCAATCCATGTATTTATATCAGTTACCCCATCCCTGGGGTTACCAAAATCCATTGTTTTCAGTTTAAAATCCCTTTGACAATTTGGGAACAGCCTTTAGCATAAAAACAGATCAAAAAACATCCTTACTTCACAGCCAGTCCATAAAACCAACTTGTAGCCTCTACATTGACAGCGCTTCTTGAAATTATGTCCCACCAAACAATTACTCAGCAGTTCTTCATCTAATAAAATAACATTAGATATTTCTAACATTAATTTCATTATCAATCATCTTTACAGGAAGGGTGAACAAATGGATTATTCGTAATGTCTCAATAACCAGGACCACGATTCCCCGCTCACTATGCTCATCCAACCCAAAACCAAACCCATAAAGCTCAGGAAAAACTCCAGGAGATAAAATTATCACGTAAAAAAGCCACTAAACATCTGTTATAATCACATGTGCAGCCACATAACTATGAAAACACAAAATAAAAGGAAGAAGAAAGAAACCACACAGAGCAACTACACCCTCTGCAAATCTCACCTTGCAAGCAAGAAGCAGCTCCTCACCAACCCACGGAAGAAACCAAACTACCACAAGCAAGAAAAACCCCACCCACCTCCCTATTCTTATTAAATAAACTGATTAATTAAGCCCATGTGTGCTGAGTTTGGCCCTGGCCTCATTCCCTCAGGGTGGAGCAGGCTCAGCTCGTTAGAAGCAACAAAGTCAACCTGGTGTCCAAGCAGGAAACCAATTCCAAAGCAAGAGATCAGATCATCTCTGTACAACACGATGACCCAAAACCAGCCGCTGTTCTCTGTCCCAAAATGACTCTTCACCTGCGGAAAAATTGACTCTTTTGCTCATTTTTGAAGCCCCTGAGGTTCAGCATCGCCAACCGCAACTCCAGGGTGACCATTTGTCCTTCCACATGGTCACCAATAAAACAGTTTGAGGGTGGGACTCCTACCAACCCTATGAAGATCCCGGTAGAAAAAGGTCTATTAAACATTGGTTGTTGCAGAGTATTTGGGGGGAAAAAAAGCCATGAAAACGTTACTTTTTATAATAAACGGCTTTCCAGCATGTTTCTATTAACAACCGCTGCTCTACGGAAGGAGTTACTTAAGTGAAACAGTAAAAGAATTCAATGTATAACATATATTTCCATTAAATATTTCTGCATCACGCAGGCAGTTTTAAGCAACAAAGTAAACATTCCCTGTGCGTATAATACATTTCCATTAAGTACATCTGTAAGGTAGAGATTTTTATGATGATTATAGTGATTTTTCCTTCGATAAAAGCTCCATAAGCATTGTTAATCCATTACAGCTTGCAAATGCACGTATTTACATTTATGGTAGCCCTGAGTTGTACTTTTTAAGGGGTTCTAAGGGGAAATATGGGAGCAAATAACCCCTTTCTGTAAAAATAAGCAGAGATTCGGGTGGGCTCAGGTGAGCAACGAGCCTACGGTGCTAAATGTAGTGGTGCTATTTACTCCAAACGCCTATATTTATTATTTTAAACGAACATGGATTGAACTCCAACACCTCGGTGCCTTCCGTGCGAGGGGAACTGAGCGACCCGCAGGTCCTGAAGTTAACGGGGACATTGTGCGATGGGAATAAATAAAACATGACAACTGCTGTTACTGTTGTGTATGAAAAAACATGTCGTGAAATGCACATCCATGACCCCGAGGACCAGGCAAGCGAGAGATGCTGGTGGTGAAATGAGCACGCAGCTATTAATGGATATTATATTGCTGTGGAAGTCGCGATGTTTTGGGGGCGGTATTTCTGATTCCTTTGATTTTTAAGCTCAGACTACCCCAGCAAGCTGAGCTGAGCAATATTCCATGGGTTTGCTTATCAGGGCCAGCAGCATGAATCCTCCAGGGTGCCTTAGTTGTGCTTTTCCCACAGCCTGAGCTCTGTTTGGAGAGAAATGAGCAGCTCAAAGCAAAACCCTGAGAGCCTCCACCTTGTGCCAAAAGCTTCGCAGAGTCATGAATTTCTCACCCACGGGGGGAGCAAACCAAAGCTTTTGCTTGCAAACCAGATTCAGGTTGGCGGCACAACGGGCGTAACAACCTCACATTTGGCTTTGCGATCGGCATAAATCTACTGAATGCAAAAAAAACCCTTTTGAGCGCCGTCTCCACCCAATATTCCAATAGCAACTCATTTCTTCCACAGATACACAGGTGCTATGTACAACATGCTTTCCTCTGGCTGGCACTCGATGCAGAACAAAGAGCAAGAAGGAATTGGGCCAATGCAAAAATCCTCATCCTCAAATTATTATTCCTCATTATTATTATTATTAAATTATTATTATTTTCCCAACCTCTGGAAACGTTCTTGCTACTTTGAGCAGATTGATGCAGAAAGACAATACTCAAAACACAGTAATATCATTTTATAATGTAATATAACTAACGCTTGGTGCCATCAGGAAAGGATTTCACCACCAACATTAACATTCGTTAAAACAATCAATGTTTCCCTTTGGAAAAAAGTTTGTACCTCCCATTGTCTCTTTTTTCTTTAATTCGCTTTTGTTCCTGGAAGAGGAGGAAGTGATGGAGTGTTCTGTCAAAACTCAATAAATTGCTGTTTTCCTTTCTTTTCACTCCAAAACTTAAACCACCTTGGTTTTTTTTTACCTCCCTCTTCTCTTTGTCCAAATCAAATAAACCCAAGAATCGCACGCATCTATAACCTTTGGTTCTGCTGTCACTCTCTCCTGGTTTTGTTAAAAACAAGACCGGTTCTCTTTTAGTGATTTTCTTTCAGCTCAGCTCTTCTAGGTGGCTGCACTTTTCTGAGGTTTAGCTGCATATTTTTCCTCGGATGCTGCACTCGGTGCTGATAAGAGACCAAGGGAATGCTAAAGAAGCTCAAGTTTAGGTTTAGGTTTAAGTTTAGGTTTATTACTATGTTAGCTAAGAAAGACTGATAAGTTTTCCTGTGTTCCGTTGTGAGAGGGGTGGATGGAACAGGTGCCTAGAACTGACCAATAATCCATCCCATAATCGTCATAGCCCCTATATAAGAGGGTGATCACGAGGGTCACGCTACCTTCGACCATGGCCGGCATCTGGAGAGGACCCTGTCTGTCTGTCTGTGATCTACAGGCCTCAAGCCCTACACCTGCTCCGCACACCCAGCTCTGCTGCTGGAGTGACGCCAACTCCACATCAAGCCCTTGAGATTGGCTTTGTATACTTTGTATATATATTCTCTATTTATTAGCAGCATGAGTAAAACCCTTTCAAACTCTCCAACTTGAAGTCTAAGTCTCTCTTCCCTTCCCCTTATCTTTCTTATCATCTTTCCCATCTAACGGAAGGGGTGGCCGGAGGTAAAGGGGATAACAGAGAGCGTCTGCCATGGTTTATTGCTGCCATGCTTTAAACCTTGACACACCCGCAGCCAATAACGGATTTCTATGCAGTAAAAGGTCCCTGTTACAGCAAGAACATGAAAAAATTGTCACTGTCACCGCTCAAGAGCTGCAGCATCATCCCCGAGCAACACCCCAACCACGGCCTTAAATCAAGAGCACATTCAAATGGGGTTAAAATGGAATAAATGTGCATTTGAGAGCCTGTTAAGGGTTGAGTAGGCAATGAAGGCGCTATTAAATATAACAGCCACATCATCCACCTTGTCCTAATCAGCAGTGGTTTTTCAGTCTCCACGACGGGGCTTTTTCTTGAAAAATAATGCAAATCATGCTGAACATGAGTAATTTGCTGTGCTTGTAAGAAAATGCAGGTTTTGGGGCTTTGGGAACCAAAAAGGAGCAAAGTCAACTCATGGAAAAACGTGTGGCCGACGGGACGTGGCTGCTCGGCCATGGAAGGACTCTGAGGAGTGAAACTTGCTCCACACAACCCCGTGGCTTCCTCCTCCATCCCCATTTTCCCCCGTTCTTCCCCCAAATTGCCGTTCGGCGCAGAGGTACCCACACCGCAGGCTCCGGGGGAGCAGCTGCGGCTGATGAGCTCACCTCTATTTATGCAAATGGCAATAATTAGCGTTTGATAGCACTTGTCAATGAGTCTGATTACACGGCGCTGGGTGATGAGTTGCAGCTCGCACGGTGGTGCCCAGGAGAGGAGCTGGGGCTGCGGCGGCATCGTGGGACCTGCAGGGACCTGCTGCTGCCTGTCCGAGGGGCTTGAGACCATGGGCTGCCTTGGGAAGAATCATTTGGGTTGGAAAAGCCCCTCAAGATTGAGTCCAACCATTAACCCACGCCTGGCACTACCCCATGTCCCTGAGAACCTCATCTGTGTGTATTTCCAACCCCTCTAGGGATGGTGACTCCAGCACTGCCCTGGGCAGCCTGTTCCAGTGTCCCTTTGGGGAAGAAATTGTTCCCCAGATCCAACCTCAACCTCCCCTGGCGCAACTTGAGGCTGTTTCTTTGTGTCCCTGTCTCCCCTCAGCTCCTGTTCTCCAGCTGAACCCCCCAGGTCCCTCAGCCGCTGCCATCACACTTGTGCTCCAGCCCCTTCCCCAGCTCCGTTCCCTTCTCTCAACTCGCTCCAGCACCTCAAGGCTTTTCTCTTGAGGTGATCCCGCCACCCCTCTGGCCGTCATTCTGAGCCCTGAGGTGATTCTGGTGCCGCCATTTAAGCCCTGAGGTGAGGGGCCCAAAACTGCCCACAGGATTTGAGGTTTGGCCTCCCCAGTGCCAAGGTCTTAAGAACTCTATTCTCTTCTTGAGAACAGTCAGTGTGTCAGCAGGTCTCATTAATTAGCACAGGCAATTGCAGAGATGAGGAAACTGCTGCACATAGGAGCAGCTGGGAGGGGTTATTTTGTTTAGTTATCCATTATTTTTGGATCATAAAGTATTGTAAGATAATGGCTGGAAAAAACCACCAGGTCAGTAAAGTTCAAAGATGAAAAATGTTGTTTTCTGCCATGAGATCCACATGAAGAAAAATATTAGCACAGAAATAAAGTAGCAGTGAGATGTTTTCCTGATTGGCCACATAGCTGTGATAGTCATCATTCTACATTTCTTCTAAGTTTACAGAGCCAAGCTCAAAGAGAATCAAATTTGAGGTAAATTAGCAGTTCACACTGAGAATGGCTTATTAGGGAAGCCACATTTGGGTGGAAAGCCATGTAAATGCAGAAAACTGGTATTAAATGCTGAATTTATAGAGTGAAATAATTAAGTCCAGCTTCCTCATACTACCACTACACTTTTTCAATTTTTCAAAGAAAGGTTGAATAAGAGAATAAACATAGAATAAAGTATTTCCTTTGAAGGTAAGTGTTGATAATTTCAGTATTTAATAAACCCCCCCAACTTTATTTTGGGGATAAACGGGAGGGGACTGTTGGGAGCACACACAGAGCAACGTACTTGCTCCTGTGAAAAGGCTGCAGAATTTACAGCCGGTCACTTTGGGGTTTCCAGAACGCTGCCAAAAATACAAAACCACGCAGTAGATACATGCAACTTACAGTTAGTGGTAAGGACATCACCAGGGTATGGTTTAACATGCAGCAGGTCAACAAAATCCCGGGATGAAATCAGCCCCACTGTGGGTTACGCTGTGGTATAGACCAGTGTCCTACGAGTAAGGAAAAGGAGTTTTTGGAGTTAGTACGTAAGAAGCAAAGTTTTCTTTAATTGGCAAAGCAGCACTACAGGTTAAACAGTGAGTATGTGACAAAAATGGGTTATTATTTGTTAGTATGAGTTGACATGAGAGCCATAACACAGGGCAGGGATTCACTGCCATCCCTCATGGTCTATATCGGAGGCAGGAGTATGGTTTCTTAAAATGTGCTCATTTAGTGGAACCAGAAGGCCTATTTGCATTAAAATACACCTGCTGGATTCCACATTGCATTCTGCGACAAAGATGTGGAATCTAACTCAAAAAATCAAAGACATGGGTGGATGTCCCACAACATGGTAACATCTGACCAGCTCCAGGCAGAGGAAAGTGAGAGAGGGTCAGAGAAGACAAAAAGGGGAGGATTCTTTATTTGTTTTCTGGTTTAGGGATTTTTTTATACACTTGAGCCATTTACACATGTATAATAGGTTCTGAGAGCTCTCTCCATACCCAGGGCCATCTCCCTCAAGTTTACAAGTTGTTACTGATTCAGAACATATTTAGTATTGAGAGCTTTCTTTGTCCCAGTAGAAGTCTTTTTAGCCACCAGAATTCACACAGAGAGCGTTAAAATAAAATCTTTGTATCAAATTATCGTATTACAGCTTGTAAGATTTTAATGCTTTGTCCCATTTGCTTCGATATTCAGGAAGATACATAAAAGGAATGATTTTACTGGGCACTTCCTTAATTATCCCTTCTCCGCGGTATCTAGATGGTGTAAAAAACAGAGATTGAATTCACATTTATGAATTGGAAAAATAGGTTATACAAGAATAAGTTGAAGATGCCAAGCTATAATAAGGTAAAGTTGTAACCCATTTGGCACTGATTGCCAATCTTCTCCCTATTTATGAACTAGCGCATTCTGGCGTTTCTCCAACTGTTGTTCGTAATCTTTTGAGGAGTTCAAGGGAAAGTTCACGGGGGGAAGAAGGAAATAGGCAACTCCTGCAATGCTGGGAACTGCTCATGGCAACAGAGAGTTCTCACAGGCAGTTCCTTGTGAATCACCACGGTGAGCACGAATTAAACACAAAGGTGACGGACGCTGCGTGACAAGAGGTGAGCTCAAAGGCGACTGTTCAAGAAACGTGACATCAGATTTACAGCCCCTGGTGATGCACAAATGTAAGTCAGAAAGACCATCTGAAATGTCTTTCTTGAGTTGAGGTGACATAATTCCAAATGAAATCCCACTCAGGCTTGAACAATCCCCTTCATGCTTCCCTGAACTCTGCTGAAAATATTTCACCTGACTGAAGCAAGGATCCCTATTGCTTTTCACTGCCAGATCCCCCACTGATTTCTTTTAGCAAGTAAAGCAAACTCTTCATACTCCTGCAATTTAAAAAATCAACTGGTGCTTGAGATATGAGGTTAATAAATAATGCCCGACTGAAAATGAGAAGAGCTACACTTTTGCTCCTAGAAACAGGTAGTATTCCTTCACAAAAGACACACTACAGACCAGTACTACTTGTTAATGTGACAAAGATTTATACAAAAATAAATGAATGCAAGATTTTGGCTCCCTGAGCCAAATGGCAGAAAGCACAATGATGCTTCTCCTGACTGCAGAGGACTCGCTATATACAGATCTGGGTACAAATGAAAATGGTTTTGTGCCCAACTGAGACTACAGAACATCTTTTTTCCTTCCCCCAAAATCGTCAGGCACGTTCTCCTGAATTCTAAGCCACCCGACCCTCACACCTTCACATCCACCTGTACTGAAATACGATCTGAAATACAATTAGGCCACATACAACATAAGCAAATTCTTATTAAGTTAACAGTACTTTTAACATATTCTAATGAAATAGCACAGCTACTTTCCATTATCATACTGTAGAGTAATTCATCTGTAACACATCTGCACGCGAGTGTCGGGTATTTCCCAAGCAAAAATTTCATAGAATCATAGAATAGAATCATTTCAGTTGGAAAAGACGCTCAGGATTATCGAATCCAACCATAATCTAACTCTAGCACTAAACCGTGCCCCTGAAAACCTCATCTAAACGCCTTTTCAACCCCTCCAGGGACGGTGACTCCAGCACTGCCCTGGGCAGCCTGTTCCAATGCCCAACAGCCCTTTCCAGGAAGAATTTTTCCCTAATATCCAATCTAAACCTCCCCAGCACAACTTGAGGCCGTTTCCTCTTGTCCTAAAGCAGGAGGGGTGAAAAGGTGTAAAACATAACAGCTCCAACAGAATATTCCACCAGGAACAGTCACTGACTTAAGGCCAAAAGTGTGACTCCGGATCTCCTTATACTTCCATATTAGTAAGTGTTATATAGTATAAATCCACCTCTTGTATTCCAGCCCTGCACTGACCCAGTGTAACTACAGCACAAAATCCTCTCTAAATCTAACAAAACTATAATCACGAGGGCGTTAATGTCTCCATTTCAACTTTGGGTGTCACTGTTCAAAATAAGATGTTAATCATCACCATTTTGAACAAAATGTAAATACATATTTCCCACACACTCTTTTGAAGGTTTGGAAGAAACCGTAACATTTTTTCTCAAAGTAGAAAAAGGAACAATAAAAACTTAGCAGTTGATAACGAGTTCTGAACTAATTGTTAAAGGAAAACAGTTTTAAACACTTTTTGCAACAGAATGGTTTGAGTACAAATAACTTCATAAACAATATTAACTAATATTTTCTTACTGAGACTTTTATCACCCTCCATCCTGAAGTATCTTGACTGTATGATAACAGTTTTTCTGAAACTTCATCTGTGATTTTCTTATAGTCCATTTATCTGTAAAGATTTAAAAGCAGTTTGCTGGTATAGATAAAAGCATTCCTTAAAGAGCAAAAAAACATGGGGTTCACTCCTGTTTCCTTTCCATGGCTTTAGTTCACTTCATATTAAATCCATCATTACTCTGCATTCAAACCTCCCCTCCTTAGTTTATCACCCGAGATTCTGATTCTGCCGTAACTGACTGAAGTCACTTCTGAAGTCACTGAAGTCACTCACAACAGCGCTGAACGATTCAGGACCGGCCTCTCACACAAAATCAGCTTCAGCCCTAAACCTTTACGGGGCTGTCCCGTGGAACGGGTTGCACAGACTTTTCCGGAGCCCCCTCAGTGGGATTCCGGCAGGCGCTCGGTGTGAGGGCCCCTCACCTCCGCCGCCTCTGGGCTGACAGGGAGCGCTCAACACGCCGCGAAGCCCAAGGCCTCACAGGAAAGACTCCCACCCGGCAGCCCCGCTCCGATCCCCCGCCTGAGGCATCGTCTCCGGGGGCTGGCGAAGAGAAACCGGCCGCCCCAACCGGGACTCACCTCAGCGGCGCCACACGGAGCTGACGGCCCAGACCCGCCTTCCCGCCCTCCCGCCGCGGGGGATGCCGGGAGTTGTAGTCCCCGCGGGGCATGCCGGGAGCTGTAGTCCCCGCTAGTGCCGCGCCCCGTTGACCGACTCCGACTACAACTCCCACAATGCTCCGCGCCCCCTTGCGCCTGCGCCTGCGCGCCGCCATTTTGCTGAAGGGGCGCGGTCCTTTCAAAAGCGGCGGGCGGCAAAGACTGAGGAGCTGCTGCTGCGGGGCGGGGACGCCCGGGGTTCCATGGGCGGGCAGGTAGCGCACCCTCCTGGGGGTGTGGAGGGGTTGTGCTGCTTTGGGTGCTTCTTGTGAGGGAAACGGGGTGAAGGGGTCTGCTCGGCCTCTCCTGGGGGTCCTGAGGCCGGTGCCCTATTCGGCTCCTCCTCGGCTCCTCCTCGGCTCCTCCTCGGCTCCTCCTCGGCTCCTCCTCGGCTCCTCCTCGGCTCCTCCTCGGCTCCTCCTCGGCTCCTCCTCGGCTCCTCCTCGGCTCCTCCTCGGCTCCTCCTCGGCTCCTCCTCGGCTCCTCCTCGGCTCCTCCTCGGCTCCTCCTCGGCTCCTCCTCGGCTCCTCCTCGGCTCCTCCTCGGCTCTGTGGGTAAAACCGCTTCGGCCTTGAGAGAGCTGTGCCCTACTGAATCTTTTACATATAAATCCTTATACTGCTGTTGCCTGGTTATATTTGTATCTTTATATGTTCCGATAGAACAGACTTTTTGCTCTTTGTTCCTTCTACAGCACCTGTTTCCTTAACAGAGTCTTCAAATGGCCTTTTACCCAAAGGGCTGAAACAAACCGTTAAGTTTCTGTCAGTGACCTTGACCATCCTATAACAGCATTTAGAACAATCCTGTGCCTCCAGCTCCTCAATTTACAGTTTGTGGGGCCACAAAGGCAGCTCGGATTAGTTTGGCTACACTACATAGATAACACAATTCAATATGCTTGTAAAATTCTTTACTTTGTGTACCCATTGTGGTTATTACCCATAAAAACCTGTGCGAGGGCAATGGTTTCCTGCTCTTGCTACCTTGAGTTGTTAATTTTTAATGCTACTTAAGCGGCTTTTAGTTCTGGTTTTGTGCCTGGATACGACTCTTGTGCTCCTGAAATCAAAAGTTATGGTACTTGGGGCCTTTGCTGAATTGTGTGGTGACAAACACCAGCGTGGTGCATATATATATAACAAACTTCTTTAAAAAGTAGCAAATTGAATAGCTAAGTAGTGTTTTTAGGAAAGTGCTAACATTTTACAACAAGAGTAAAAAATCCTGATTGTGTTATAGTTTGGGAAAAATCAGTGCAAAGGATCACTTGCAGTTTTGTTTCTCTTCCCATTTAGATTGATCTAAAAGGTGAGCGAAGGTTCTGCCCAGAAACCTGGATTAAAAACCATGAGTTCGGGAGAAGAAAGCACCCGCTCTCCTGATTCCACAGTATCTTCTCTTTTAAGAAGCTTTAGCATTGACAGCGCTAATCCCGGCTCAAACAGTTGGATTCGTTACAAGGACAAGTTCTACAGCTCCGCATCTGAGGCTTTGGAGGCTTATATTGAAGATTTTGATTTAAGTCTCACATCTCCAGGCGTAAGCACTGGAAAAATCTGCCTGTGTCATAGCACTCCCAAACAGACTGAGTTTTCCAAGCGTCGCGCCAAAGCCAAACGTGGTATGTGATCTGCAAATGCACCTTTTGATAAGTTGTTTGATTTGGGTTTATTTGTTGCTCTCTGTAAAGCTTTTTTGTAAAAGCTTGGATTGGTGAGAATTCCTGACCACGCTCATCAATGCGATAATGAGTTATAGAGTATGGAATAAAAGCTTTGTTTTCTCTATCTGAATACATACTAAAGACAATTTAAATCGTTGTTTAAATCTGAGTCTTGGAAAGAGTAAGTAACATCAGAATCTAATTAATTGAAGGAGTTCCCTTAAAACAAGTTTTACCACTTCTCTTGATTTCTATGGAATGGACTTTAAGGTGTCTGGACAATGTATATGGGTTTGATTGGCTTTTATCATTATTAATTAGCTTGAATAAATATAGATTTAATTGATTAGATCACTTTTATGAGATGGTCTAGAATAGATAACTGTGCCTGAGCTAATTTATATTGCAAATTCCTTGTCTGTTATGTCTGAAATAGCAAAGTCCTGGCAAACTTTGTTCTATGAAAGATGTAATCTTGTATTTTATTCTGAAATCTTTCTGTTGCTGTTCTTTGCAGAAGTCTCGTTAACTCCATTCACCTATTAACGAGTCTGCATGTATGTTTGATATATTATAATAGTCTAAAACACCAATTTCACTCACTGATATTACAGTGAAAGGGAGAAGAATTCACTTCCAGATACTGAGGGAAACTTAATTTCATCAATCATAGTTTCAGTTAATTAAAAAAAAAAGGGTTCTAATGGTGGTAATTCTCTCCTGAAAAACTAAGTTTAATCTTCTATGCTATATAAGTTTCTGTAGGGTCGAAAAATGGGTTTATAGGCCCATTATCTGGCTCCCTGCCTTGCAAGCTGTTGCTTTAGCCATAATTTTTCATGGAAATGTTCATTTTCTATATGGGGAAGGTCCAGAAGGTTCCCGTGTGGAGGAAGTGTTGCTCCTAGGACTGAAATACTGAAGGCCCCGCTTGCAAACTACACAATTCTGAATGTGCAGCTAAAAATGGGCTGTAGTGTTGAAGTCCTGGTTCTCTTAAAACACTAAAGAAAATACTCAAAGCTGTGGATGTTGTGTAGGAGGAAAGAGTAAGGTGTTCATCAAGATTGATTGGTGCATAATTCATGGAAATCTTTGTTTTTCAGCGCTGGGTGACTTCAATCAGCCGGTGGGTTTGGATTCTTGTGCTTCCCCCTCTGGAAGGCAGACAGAACATGACCCAGACTCCATCAGTCTCGCAACAGATGATCTGTTGGCATTTCCTACAGACGGGTCGCTGCCTTTTGACCTTTTGAAATCGAGGCATCCACGCAGTGCCTGGAACAGCCGGTCGCTTAATACGTCTTGCTGCCCTTACCAAACCTCATCGCTCGATGCCAAAAGCACTTTTGGTCTCCATGAGGATGGGAAAACTGTTGCTCGTCAGAATCCGCACAAAGACTTGAGCAAAAAGACAGATCGAGTGTCTAAAGCTGATGGGTGCGATGCTGTCGCCTCTAAAGGAAGTTCCAGACCCTTGTCTTTGGAAGATCATTCTTTTTCCATGAGGAATTACCCGCGGTGGCTCACCAGCCAGAAATCTGCCCTGAGCGTGTCAGGGATAAGCAGCATCCCTGATTTGCACTACCCAGCCTGGCTCAAGAGTTACAGCCTCTTTCCTGATTCAACTAAAAGCGATGGGCAAAATGTTAACGTACAAGGCAAAGCTTCCTCTTCACAGACTTCGGAGATCCTGCAAAGAACACACTCTGGAGATCAGGACAGTTCTAATTGTTTTGAACAGAACAGTTGCCAGGATCTAAGAAGTGATAATAAACTAGAAGGAAGTTGCAACTCTGATCCAGACACGTGCTTCCCGTTTAATAACTTGTTTTCAAGACGCATCAAAAAGACATTCAGAGGTAATTATACTTACTAAAATTTAAAAAGAAAATGGAGGGTATGTGTATAAAATCACATACACTTTTTAAACCAACATTCTCTAGACATGTTAGTCCAGCCACACTGTACAGATTTATTCACATCCATCACTGACAAGTGACTCAAAGCACTTACTAGTAGTTGGCTAAGTTAAACAGCTTTTACACTACACGTTTTTGTATATAAATCAATATTTAAGCATTCATTTTACAGCCATGGTGGCATATTTAGTACCTCACTGTGAGATAATGACAGTAAATCCATTAATATTTGAATAGCATTTCAAGCATTAAATGAAATTACATGAAGCGTAACCTTGGGGGAGGGAGATCCCCGCACGCAGTGTAAATGAACCCGTCAAATTGGTAAGAAATGCTCTTTATCCTGCAGTTTTTTCCGTACTTTAGAGTCAGCAGGAGGTATTTGTAACCCATATATGTTGGTTATCCAGAGTTTTCAGTGTCTGTAAAGCTTTTCCTTGGGAATTGCTCTTGGGAAGCAGGGAGGTCCCCCTGTGGTGAAGCACCATCTCTGTGCTCTGAAACAGCAGTGCAATTTGCTTTGATATGAGAGATTAACCTTTCCAAGTGTTAATTACCTTCCCTTCTAAGTTTACCCAGCTAAAGAGAAAAAGATTCTTTCCTTTGTTATGCAAAGCATTAATATTGATATCTCCCTTTTATAAGCTAAATTAAGATGTTGTTTATGTTGTGCATTCAAAGTGACAAAATGCCAGATATACAAATGTCTGCAAATGCCTTTTTAGTGTGTATGCATGACAAACTTTAAATATAGGGTTATAACTCTTTTTTTCCCCATACAGAAAATGTTACCATTTTGAGCCCTTGTCTCAACCTATATTTGTGTGAGTCCTGTGTGTGATTGTATTTTATTTATATATATACATGCAAATCATATATATATATGTTTGCATGATTTCTTTCCCAGGTATCTGTACAAGCAGCTATTAGAAAAACCTCTGCAAAATAAGAAAACTAACCAAAGAACTTATAGCATGAATCAATAATATTTAATATTATATTGTGAATTACTTACATTTCCTACAGCATGAATGCAAGGTAAAAACACAAAGTAATCTTGAATCTGTTATATAAGTTGGGAAAACAAACTTTTGACTACTGGAAATGCTCTCCTGGCTGGAACGTTGCAGCTCCCAGTTTTTACTGATGGTTTCCGTGCCGTACTCCCACACCACGATAACCAAAGGAGTTGTATTGGTGCTGTACTCTCCGTCAAATATTTCCAGTGCTAAGTAATGTGGAAATAACGCCCCTGAAGAGGGTCGGACACGTTGTCCTTGTTTTTCAGAAGACCAGCTGGAGTTCCTTACCTCAAAGGCTGACAAAGGTCTGGAGGGTTCAACCCAAGATGTGTCAGATACCCTGGAAAACGCTGCGAGTCCTTCAACCACAGAAATACTGGGAGCAGAAAGATCATGGGAAAACACTCCAGCTGCTTTGTAAGTGAAGGTGGAAATGCAGAATGTGTTTAATTGCTTACTGTAGAGATTGTGAGTAATGGGGATGTGGCATGTGTGCAAAGGATTTACGGTTCGAGGTAAGGATATTGATGTCAAGGTCAGGATATTGATGCGCTGCTTTCCCTTCTTTATCAACTTGCAAAGAGTTGATTTATATCTCATTGATATACAAAGATGTATTTCAAGAGAAAAAATATTCAATGGAACCTCAATTGGCAGGTTTAATAGTTTATAAAAAAAAATTAACAGTGGGAAGCCCATTTAAAAAAATACTATATCTTAAACCAATCCCTTTAGTTTATAAAGCTGTTATTCTCCATTGGATGTTGGTTTAGTAAAGCACCCGTGCCTGTGTGCTGTGAGGACATGGAGAACGCTCCACCCCTCCCCAAGGCAGAGATCATCCACAAGTTCCTGGAAGACTGCTTAAATGACAAAAATAAGGTCAGTTAAATGGAGTATTTCTTTGAGACTGCCCCAAATGTAGATTAGAGGTGGGGATACCCATAAATTTGTTTTCCTCCTTCTAGAATGTATGAAGTCCAACTGCATTAGTTTAGTCATATTTGAGCACGATGAATCAATGCAGTTAATAAATCCTATATAACCTAAGTCATAGAAATTATCCTTTAATTGGTTTCAGGGAAGCTAAAAGTTGGTGGCTCTTTTGTTTTGGGGTTATTTGGGTTTTTTTATGTGCATTCTCAACAGCTGCTTTGGGTTTTGCTTTAGGAAGCCGTTTCTTATGACTATCAGCATCACAGACCCCTTGAAGCTTTGAAGCTGATGTTGTTTAAACTTCAAGCAATTCAGGGAAGCTTCAGCCAGAATGAAACTGTCGAGCAAAAGGAAGAATTGGAAAGAGTGAGTAGTCATTTCCTTATGTTGTATCATGTCCATTTCGGAGAAAAACCCTTAATCCTTTTAATCGACTTGATTTCCAGTCATAGAAAGAGCACTGCCAGTAGATTCAACCCGGTTTGCATCAGGAGCATGTGCTCAAGGTTTTCCTGCCCTAAATCCCGTGTCTCGCTGCCGTTGGTGCAATGGGAGGCTCTGTGTACGCTGCAGTGTCTCCTGCGTGTAACCCCACAGTGGACTCAGCGATGCTGCAAAAAGCCGTTTGTAAACCAGAAGATGGCGACATTTCGGGCAATCCTGCCCAAAGTGCAGCCTCTGCTGCTCTAGCAATAGCTGTGTTCTGGAAAAAAAAGCTGTTTTCTGTTAATATCCCCATTAACTTTAGGCTTTCAGGGGCATGTACCAAATTTTTTACAAGCCAGACCTTCTCAAATCCTCTCTCCTTGCCACCTTTGACATCAGTGAGTTGGTATTTTGTGGCACTTTTATTTCAAAATGATTTTATAGACTTTTTTTACAGCTCTCTTGAAAATGCTCAAGAGGTCTTGGGAGGCACAAGCGTATGAGGAGAAAAGAATGGTGAGGGGAAACCTTCTTGCTCTACAACCACCTAAAAGGAGGTTGGAGTGAGTTGGGGTTGGTCTCTTCTCCCGATAAGAAGTGACAAGACAAGAGGAAACAGCCTTAAGTGGAGCCAGAGGAGAAGTTTTGCTGTCTCCATCCTGGAAGGTTTTTGGGATTTGAGCGGATAAAGCCCTGAGCAACTTGCCATAACCTCAAAGCTTCTGGTTCGAGCAGGAACCCAAACCAGAGCTCCCTCCCAACCCACATTACTTTATGATGCTATAAAGTTGTTGGCGATACTTTCCGATGCAATGTGCTATAAAAACTCTGTATTGTCACGTTCAGTCGCTTTTTCTTCCTTCAGTTAAGCTTTTTTTTGCTTGTTTTTTGTTGTTTTAAGCTTTCTGGACAAGCAGAGTCTGAATTCAAACTGTGTGCCAGTGAGATAATCCCTCTTACTAATTCTATTCAAAAGTAAGTGACCATTGATTTTTCTGACTTCTCACTGTTTTATCATCCTTTTTCTGCACTTCTTGAAGTTAGCTAAGAGTTCTCATATGATGTGAAAACTTCGTTAAGAATAAGCCAGTAGCGACTAATTACAACATGACAATTCATGGAGCAAAGAAATATCTGAATGGGTGCAGCGATGTGCTCTGGAAATGAACTTTTGTCTTCCATCCATATCAATAGATATGGAAATATTTTGTCCCCTATTTCCCCTATGGGGAAGTAATTGCTAGTGAACATTGATATGCTGTATTATGATAATGTTTTACAGTGTTTAACATACCTATTCTGTAATCATTTAATCGGAGCTGTGTGTGTAAGCACCTATATTAGAGAAGTTAAGTTTCAAGAAGTGTTGTAGCAATTAGAAAAAGCCTTAGTGCATTTTAGAATCTCTAAAACAGAATAAGTGGAACAGTTAGACTTAGATGTGAACTGTATATAATGTTAAGCTGTTTGTAAGAAATGACCATTTTGTGTTAAATATAAACAGCAATATATACACTGTGGTTAAAGCTTCCATTTTTCCTGATCTAGGGCTTTACACCATTTGTCACGTCTCCAAAGTCTTGAAGATAATGGCAACCAACAAGAGCAGACCAGTGATCATGAAGATAAGCAAGAAATGAAAGAATAATCTCTGAAATCGATAAATTACAGAATATTAAAGTATTCTTAGATAAATAATTGGTCAGCCTGACCACTGGTCAAAAGTCTTTTGAAAGCCGAACCAGTGCATGTTCCCAAAAATGTTGTATTCAATATTTCTGTGCATGTGTTCTTAATATTAATTACTTCAAAGCTTAGCTGATTATTAGTGCTTCCAGTAGGATCTAACAATGTGGCAAGAGATACCGCTTTTTAATGAGTACATAATTAAAATAATGTGAATGTTTCCATGGAATCGCAGCCTGGTTGGGGTTGAAGGGACCTCTGGAGATCATCAGTCTAATGCAGGGTCACCAGAGCAGGTTGCACAGGTCGGTCCAGGCAGCTTTGAATGTCTCCAGAGGAGACTCCACACCTGCTTTGGGCAACCTGGTCCAGGCTCTGGCACCTCAAAGGAAAGAAGTTGCTCCTCATATTCGGATGGAACCTCCTGTGCCTGGTGATGACGTCCAGAAGGAGCTCTTCCATCACCTTTCCAGGGTTGGAGGTGAGACTGGCCTGTAGTTTCCTGGGTCATCCTTCTTACCCTTTTTGAAGACTGGGCTGGCATTGGTCTTCAGGCACCTCTCCTGTTCTCCAAGACACTTGAAAGATGACGGAGAGCGGCTCTGCAATGACATCTGCCAACTCTCAGCACTCCTCGGTGCATCCCATGGATTTGTGGTTGTCCAGTTTGCGTAAGTGATCTCTAACCTGCTCTTCCTCAACCAAGGGCAAGTCTTCCTTTTGACCAACTGTCTCTAGGGTCTGGGATTACATAAACACCCTTTCTCCACCCAAGTTTTGATAGGAACTCCTTACTCATCTCCTTTACTTGATTTCTTCTTCCTAGGGATGCATCTTGAGCTTGGAGGAAATGATGTTGGAATATTACCCAGCTCTCTTCAACCCCCCTAGCAATTTTCAAAAACAAAACCGTTTGGCCGCTTCTAATCACCACTTCATTACACGGCCCGTTAGGAAGAGGGAGATCAGTATCATGCGTCAAGTTAAGCGATAAAGTTTAGCAATAATATGATTACATAATATTTTCAGTGTTTTCTAACAGGACTTGAGTTGATGTAATTTTATGCTCTGTGTTCTCCAACCACCAACTTAGCAAATCTATCGCATCAAGAAGTGTCTGAAGTCTTTTTGCGTTGTTCCCCTTTCCCATCCTAGTAAAGCCGGGCTCTTTGGGGAGATAAGGCCTGGTTTAGAGCCATCCTTGCTGGGAGAGAAACAGAACAGTTCTCACTACCGCTGGGAAGTCCTAATCTCCCATTTTCCTTTGTTCTTGGATTTGGAGCATAAAAAAAATCCTTCAGTGGGCCTAAATAAGTGGAAAAATAATAGATTTAAATGTTTGTTTCAGCATAATTGAATAGAATTAGCTCGTGAAAGCCACCGATAAGCACCAGAACTTGCACAAGAGAGAGAGGAGTGTGATTTACCCCGTTTGGCAACGGAGAATGGAGAGACAAAGGGAAAAGCTGTGAGTAGGAACTGGAGTTGTGAACTGAAATCTGTTGGTGGAACATTGTGCAAGCAGCTTTCTGTACCTCTTCTGAGGCTTGGAGAATGCGGCCTGGTGGTTTGTGCTGTCAGCAAACCACACAATGTGCCTTTTTTTAGTGAACTGCTTCCTTTTAATGTGGATATTTATAGATACATATGAGAAAGGAGGTATCTGAGCACGTACTGATGCTGGAAAACGAAACAGAAAGCAGAAAAAAAAACAGTAGAAGGAAGATGAATGACATATTTCTCCCATCTTCCTGTTAAGGATTAGTAAACAGACTAATAATAATAAATGACTTCATTTTATGGCTGTCTAGCAGCATGAGAACATAGGTGGGTCGTAAGTAATACGTAATAATGCATTTCAGACAGATTTTATTGATGTTTCTCAAATGCTGGGAGCTTGACCTGAAAGCAGGGGTGGGAAAATGAAGTTATTCCTTTAGAAAACTTGCTTGGAGAAGCTTTTCTAAAGCATTGCAGGGGTGCATGGGTCCAATGTAAAGCACCCCCTGCTCCCTTAGAGCTTCTCTTGGTGTTAGGGCAGAGTTTGTTTGCTAGTTAAAATGTCATTTTCATTAATTCCCCCATGGAGAATTAATACTCATACTAATCCATATTAGTGAGGTTCCTCATCCTTTGGAAATGTTTATTACCCTCTGGATATCTCTCTTATCAGTTTAATAAACTTTGGAGGATTTCAACACAACATTTGGGGGGGTTTGTGGCACACAGAGCAAGGTAACAACTCAAAGTATTGTTGAAAATATTGAATATTCATATTTACTAGCTGTATATTGGCCAGATCATGGATAAGGTCCCCTGTGTGAGGTGCTGTACTGCACAAGATAAAAATAACAGAAGGTGTAAATTAAGTACTAAACAAAAGCAACTAGCATATCCAAGATATCAGTGATGTTCTTGTGCTCAAGGCTACAGCAGAGAAAAGGGATTTTATTGACCTACAGTCATAGTGAAAAGCAAAAAGGCAGGTGGCAAGACAAGAGAGCAGGAATTGAGGGAAATACTACAATAAAAATAGCAGTCACCATTTCTCAGCAAGTTATTATACAAGAACTGTTTGCTAAGGATGTACACAAGTATTTATGATCTTATGTATTTGCATACGCAGGAAATCTTTCCCGAGGGCACTTCCTGAATTACGATGTATATATGTATCAGTAAAACGGAGTGGGGGGAAGTGGAGGCTTTGAAGCAAGAGTTCTCTTGAGCCTGGTGAAGATCCTACCTGTGGTAAGACTGCGACTTGGCGTGGGGGGGAATATTCACCGGTGGGGTGTTTGATACCTGATTCAGTCTGCAAAGGAGGATCTGAACAATTGCAAACCCCATAGTCCCTCATTAGCAACCTATTAATTATTTTCCTGCGTAACTCGGATGCTGTGAGCTCGGTTGTGGTTGTTTTCCAAGAGGTGATTGTGGATTCTCACATATATATATATATATATATATAAATATCTGGAATTGTGAAATAGTGCAGGCTGGGTGGAAACTCGGTGGAAGAACCTAAAAGGTTGTAGACAAAGGTGTGATTTAGATAATGTAAAAGTTGACTTGGTGGCATATTTCATTTGTTAATGAATTAATATAGAAAGAAAACAAGAAGGGAGGTGACACCCAAAGCAAAGGGAAGGATGATGTGTTTCTCTGAATATTCACCTTTGTATTGAAGTCTAGAAAATTGACATAATCTATTAATTAAAACTATCGTTATGATGATAAAAGTAAAAAGCCTGAGTGCTCTTTGAGGACCTACCATTAAGTTCACCGGAACAAGAAGGATAAGATGGAAAGAGCATTTTTGTGAACAACCAACAATAATTTGCCTTGAGGAGAAATTAGTTAACCTGATATTTGTTGGGGGAAATGAATGAAATACAGAGTATCCAGGGTGTATTTAGCCTATGGTAATGTCAGGTTTTGATACAGATTAATACAGGATGTTCTTATAAGGTTTTCAAGAGGTTTAGAATGGGAAAGAGGAAGAATAGCAAAAAGCAACTACCAGAAATTACATCCAAAGCACAAAAATGAGACACAAGGAGGATGAGCTGCCGAAGATAACAAACTAACCCAAAAGTTCCTTGTTGCTTCTGCTAGTAAACAACAAATTAGTCACTAATACAAGGGAGATTGTGGTCCGTGAGTTCCCTGCAGAGAGTAATAAATGATGTCGGCGAGGGTTATAATGTTTACTTAGAACATCAACGGCAGCGGTAGATAAAACGCAGATTACAACGGGGAGAACGTGACTCGTAGCTCTTGCACAACCACCTGTGTTCAGCACCTCCCGCAGGAACACAAAGCGCTTGGAGAAGCGCCCAAAGGTGTTTTCCAGTTATCAGTGATGTTTAGAACTCTGTAGTCCCAAAAGAGTCTAGAAATGGGACCAGCCAAGGAACTTTGAACTGAAAGTCAGTTCAATGATACCAGAGAACTGAGGCAATAAGCTTAACCTCAGCTTCCTAGAAGTACGTAATAAAATATAAAATACATCAAGGAAATAAGGAGGGGAAGAATTACAAACAGCTCTCACCTCGTTGGGCATTTCCTAGGTATTTAGGTCCATTGTGGGAGGGTGAAACTGAACAGTTCTGTCGCAGCAAGAGAGATTTAGGCTTGTTAAAAGCTTTTTAACAGTGACATGTAAGCAGGAAAAAGGGTTGCCAAAGAAGTTCTAGAAGCTCAACCGTTGTAAGAGTATTACACAACCAGGCAAAGCTGTTATTTGAGTATCTTGAGCCCTTAGCATCGGTGAAGGAGCTATATCTGCTTTCTTTTCCAAAGCATTTGGTGGTTCGGGCTCTGTCTCATTGTCACGTTGTGTCTTGGGGTTCATGTGGTACGTGAATGATGTGAAGTCTGCATGTGGGAATTGTCAGACTTTGCTGTTGTAGTTTAGTAAAGAGGTTTTCCTGTATTGCGTCACATTTCTGCACAAGGGTACTTCACTAAATATTAGCGTTGCTGTGCAGAAGAGCATGAGTCACTTCCCTGGACTCTGACATAACTGAGCACCTATCAGAATTAACATTCTTTTGGTTGTTTTCTGCGGCCTAATCTATTTCAGCTTCACTAAATGGATAACCAGGCATTCGAAATGCACGGAGAGAACCTACGAAGCGCTTCCCAGGGAAAACAGTGGCCCCAGAAAGAGGTACCAGTCATTGCCTTTTACATCATTACAGAGCCAACCCTTGGTTTATAATATAACCTAATCCTATATTATTAAGAGAGTCTTGGAGAAAATAAAATCTCTGAAGAGCTATAACTGTGAAGGTCCTAAAATACAAACTCCACATTCACCAGCTCAGATTTGAACTGTGAGACATAATTCCCTGGCCCCACTTAATAACTAAAATCTTTATCCCGTAGCTACTGGACTAAGTAATTACCTTTGGAGGATTCCCCATTGATTTTAACAGAAAGAGCTACTTAAAAGGTCATCTTGTGGTAACATTTAATATCTCTACGTAGTTACACATGAGTTTCACCTTTTTTTGCCCTGGAGAAAAGTAATTTGGATTTTCCCAGTCAAGTTTTTACTTCTTGGGACTTGAATTGACTTCACGTGGTAAGAGTTGGCGTATCGCTCATCCCCTGTTACAGTTGTTTGCCATCAGTGCTGCTTCTTGGCTATAAATACACCGAGGGCAGCGATTTCCTCCCGACATAACTCGCTGTATAACGTATCGTTATGGAATATGTGCAGCATCCTTTCTACTGGAAAACTAATTAGTGGATTGGTGCTGCCGCTGTGAAAATGCTGGAAATTAAAGGTCCTTCAAATCTGGTCCTCAGTGTTTTGTCCCACGGCCTAGAAACAGCAATGAAAAACAACTTGAAGTGCGTGTTAGATCTAATAAAGCTCTCTTTTGTTTTTAATTCAGGAAAGAAAGGGCGGCTGGTCCCTGATGAAAGTCTTTCTGGTTTGCCTGTTGGCCTGTGTGATCACCACGGCGATCGGGGTGCTGATCCTGTCCTTGGTTTATGTGAATAACCCTCCTTTTGTGAGAGGCACCGATGGCGGAGACAACGGAGCATCTTCCCTGAACCCAGAGGAGAAAAGCGTGGATGTCAAATTCCAGTTCCTGAATCACCTGGGAAAATCAAAGGTGAAGGCATCTTTGCTGTGTGCTTCTCAAATCGGAGTGTGAAATGCTGAGAAACAAAACCAGAGTAGCACACAGACCTTTTCATTCTTAGGACGGGATTCAAACAGAACCAGAGTAGCACGCAGACCTTTTCATTCTTAGGACGGGATTCAAACAGGTTCTGATGTTGCTATTCAAAATGAACTCCAGGATATTGCTTCAGTGAGCTGAAATGGATTGATTGCCAATGGAATGGAGCCCTAGGAGTTCTGTAGGTTTTGTTGAGGTGTATTTTGGTACTTATAGAAACATTGGACCAAACTGAATACATGCTCAATCTTCTAAAGATATCTTTATATAAAAACAATCCCTGATTAAGGGAAAAGGGTAGATTAAATAGTAGGGTATTTCAAACTGACAACACACTTATGTTTGCTTTAGCTTTGCCATTCACTTTCAAACAATGCTTTGAAGAAAGCAAACACAAGTGTTTAAGCGGAGAGCAACGCTTTTTGTTTTCCTCGGTACAAGGGGATTCTTGCAAGTGCAAAATATATTCTACAGGAAGTAGGAAAATTGGGGAAGGGACAGATTTGCAGCCATAGACGTTCAGTTTATGTTTTGAATCTCAAAGTTTAAGGATATACAGAACTGACTTCCCAAATCAAAGTCCAGAATGATGGAAAAGAGGAGCAGATGATTTTGTTCCTGATATTGCTGTTTATCTCTTGTAGAAAAAATATCATTACAGCATGACATCAGAAAGTATAGAAATGATTGTGAGAAGCAAGTAAAATACATAGAGAGGGAATCCTCGCTGAGAAAAGGAATAGGTGGTTTCAGTGACCCACAATTAATCCAATTCTCCATAACTCTCCAGGTATATACCTACCCGGGTGGTGAAATTCAGTGGGCAAGATTCAGGAATGACGTAAATGAATATCTGAGTGATGAAGAAATGGCGTTTGGCAAAAGCATCAATAACCATCGCTCCAAAATGACTTTTGGAACCTTACGGATCAAGAGCAACGGGCTTCGGGCTCCCCACTGGCATTTTAATGCCAACGAGCATGGCTATCTGGTGCAGGTATTATCTCATTAGCTCAGCTTTATTAATTGCTTTTGCCGTTTAGAGCATCATGTATATATAGAAAATGTCCATACATAAAAAAGATGACATATACATTAAATACAAATGTTAACAGGTAATAAAAGCAGAACTATTGATTGATTGATTAGTTTCCTTGCTTGAAATAACATTTTCAACTGGAAATGCTCAAAATAGGCTGTTCGATGTTATTTGTGAGAGGAACAAACACCTGTAGATTCCAATGAAAATAAAACCTGAGGTCAGAGGAGATTTTGGACACCTTAAAGTGACAGAAGTTTATGTACTTATCCAAGTGCTTGCAGTGATTTCAGGAATTGTTATTATAGAGCTATCATAGAATCACAGAGATTAAGGACTCTGAAGGTTCTGAAGAAATTTGAAACCAAAATGATCTTTCTTTGGAAGCATAGGTGCTTCCAAATATCTCAATCATTAGCTTATTTCTAAGAATAATTATTAATATTTTGATTTTGGTCAAAGATGATTCCTTTATAGCTGCTCACAGCCTCTTGAGTACGAAATGGTTCAAGTCCAAGCCATGTGTGTTTGCCACGTGTTCCTCAAACCTTCTAAAACGTTGTCAATTCTGGATTTCAAGTCGCAAAGAGAGCGTGTCAGGATCTGTTTTCCCCTAAGAACCTTCAGCTTATTCAAATTTGCAATATTGATTAAATGAGAGAATGTTAATTAGCATGGTTAAGTTCTGGTTCTGTTCCAGGGCACCGCCTGGGTGGGAGTGATCGGCCCAGATGACAGCGTGGTCACCACGTACAACGTCACGGCCGGCCAGGTCATCTTCTTCCCCAGAAACACCGTGCACTGGATCAAGAACGTCGGGCCGGACGACTGCCTGTTCTTGCTGTTTTTCACAACGCACGAAGAGCTTCAGACCTTAGATGTAGATGATGCCTTTTTCTCCACCCCAGAGGACATTGCAGCTCGAGCGCTTCAGGTCTGTATGATCGGATAGAGCTAGGATTCTATACATTAACATGACTCTATATGTTGTAGGGAGGATCCTCCCTATCTCAGCTGTGTCCATGTCCTTTGTGTCACACTGGGCCACCCTGTGTGTTCATTAATACACAAGGAGAAATAAATGATGATGCTCTCTCCAATAAACACATTTTCCCCTCCACTCTCCATATTTATTCCCAATTCATGGCGGATCCTCCATATTTCCAATGAGGAAGGGAAAATAAGTGAAGCCCAAAGCAAATTTCCCAATAGCCCTTTGTGGTATGAGAAGATCTTATCGGAGACTAAGTTCATCTCCTTGTTAAAATGGATCGTATTTGAACCGAGTAATTAGTGTGTCCCATGAGCAAGAATATGCCCGCAGTTTCTGCTGAGACTGAGGGATGTGCATGTTCAAAGCACAAAGTTGCGATAGACCATCCCACCCCCAAAAATTGGATGGGAGAGGATGGAGTTTCCCTTCTGCTCCAAATTTCTGTGCTGAGAAGGAAGGGCAGAGCAGAGGAGCGAAATATTGATGGGGTAAGGGAATGAAAGAGCTTTGTCCACAAGGCAGAATTTCAGGGATATTCAATGAAGCAAAGTTTTAATGACAGTTTGTGTGTATCTGTTGCATTAATGTGTGTTTTGTGTCCCGCAGCCACAAGGTGGAGTCAACTTCATCAGAACCTTCAAGAAACAAGCAGAAGATCAAGCGATTAACCTCCCATCAAACTTAAACGAGCTGGTACAAAATGCCACCTACGTGCAGTCTCCAGACAACCTTGTGTGGCAATACTTCTATGATCTTAAAGGTATAGATGCATATAGAATTGTGTGTGAGAGCTCTTGGCGCTTCTAGAGCGGGAGAGTAGTCGATTCATTCAAACAGGACTTAAAAAAATAGAGAGAGAAATGATGAGAAAATATCTTGGTATTATATCTAATGGCTCCTAAGCAATAACCTAAATCTAAACTTGGCAGAAATTAACATTTAACAGGCCAGGAAGCTCTGCAGCAATTTAATTGGAGACTGATTAGTGCTGAGTTTATTAGAATACTTTGTGTTTCCATGTGAAACTTCAATGAATAAACACCTCATTATGTCCTCGCTTTTCTTTTACAAATACAACTTCATAAACAGCATTGAGCCACATTCACTGGGTGGTTTATCGAGAATGATATTAAACAACGCTGCATACAACCTGGATCTAGTGATTATCAGTGAGCACCTATGAAACACAGATGGCAAACTTAATTTCAAGTAGCACAATTAATTCTAAAAGCTATAAAAAGCAAATATGGGTCTGGAGCTCCACACAGAGCTGATAGAGCTTGTGAGGAGTAAATGTGGACCAAAGTGTTCTGCTGCACAAAATATTGTGGCACACAATCAGGTTAAGATGAATTAATATACTTAATATAACATGAATTAATATACTTCAAGTGTGTTGCTACTGATTGTGATTTGGGATGGAGAAAATGGCCTTGGAGTTTTGCATTATGGTTGTTTGACCACAGAAAAATAGGTCAGCTAAATGGGATTCGTTTTGGGCTGGTAAGATTTAAGGCCTTTAGTACATAGTAATGATTTGAAGTTGGCCAATGCAAGCGGTGTTAAACCTGGTTGAAAATGCGATGTCTTTGTTTTAGGGTCAGCAGAATACCCCTTCCCAGGAGGAATCTTCCAGTGGGCTCGTTACCGCATCAATGGCACCGGACTTAACGAAACGGAAAGAATCTTCAGCGAGTCGCTGAACAAGGTACGTGCTTCCAATGGGTACCGGAGCTATTTAAACCCAAGGCCCACGATGCGATTTGTGTCGTATATAACAAATGTAGGCAATTCTGAGTGGTTTTGCTCTGCTTTTCAGCACGAAAACACCCTGACGTTGGCAACCCTGCGCATCTTCAGCAATGGGCTGGGGCAGCCGCACTTCCACTTCAACGCTAACGAGATGGGTTATGTCATTAGCGGCTGCGGGCAGGTAATTGGTGACATGGGTGAGGGAGAAGATGGTAAAACAATTACAGACCTAATGGTTCCCAACCTCAATTAATAATACTCCAATTAGTAGTATTACAGAACTTTGTAGAAGGAAAGTGAGGATACAAATAAAATGTTGATCTCAGTTACATTTTTCAGCTGCTTCAGCAAAATCCCACGTGCTTGGGAGCACAAAATACAATAGAAACACTTGATTTAGTGCCTCTGAGGAACAGATAGAGAAAATATAGTAAGTATTAAGATTTAGAGAACAGGATTTGATGATGTTTTGCACTCAGTGCAGATTTGAAGTGCCAAGATAATTGAGGTGGAATGATGAGACTTCACACTGTGAGGGTTAATGTGGGATTGGGGTCTCAGTGCAAACGCTGATTCTCCGCTATCTGCAGCCGTCACTGCGTATTTATCCACTATCAGCACACTGAAAATGGTTGAATATTGATCCTTTCATTGCAATAGGTCGGAGTTATTCTCTCCGGAGTCACCGCCAGCTTCAACATCGGCATCGGAGACGTCATCTTCTTCCCTGTCGGAACCCAACATTACATCAAGAGCGTGTGCGATGAGGATTTATTATTGATTTTAGCCTACAGCACGGGAAACCAGGTGAGAATCCATATGAGCAAGAGGAGTAAATTATCCAGCTGTCCATAATGTTGTAGAAATTGCTAGGAATGCTGTGATTTTTCTCTCTAAAATCACATCTTTTTCCTCCTAGCTGGAAACCCTTCGCATGAACGACTATTTCCGCAGAACCGCAGATCACATCCTCGCTCAGCTTTTTTTCAAGGAACAGGCCGAGTTTAAGAACTTCCCCTAAAAATGAAGCTCACGACCTCTCTCAGCACCAAACGGCTCCAGGAAAGTTCATATGATCACCGTGTTGCTAATTATAAAAAGCTATTTTCTCTTTTGTATTTATACAGTGTTTTATTTATAGTGCAATGTAATTTGATTGTATATTAAAGTACTTTCTCCAGTTAAATTGCCTCTTGCTCTGTGTACCATCAGCCCCTGTCTCTGCTGGAGCTGACATTGATTTAATCACGGACACGCCGCTCTTTTCCAACAGCATCTATACAGCAAAAACCTTCAATTTGTTTAATTCAGGCTCAGGTTTAAACCAGTTCAGCTGGCCCAAGGTTGGTTTAAATGTTCTGAGATGCTCTGTAGGAGGTTTAGGGGTGCCCGTTGGATAGGGGAGATCTTTATATGAGATGAAGAAAGGGACACATCAAGCTGTGAATATCTAGCTTGTGAGCCCAGATCTTTGCATATGTGCTACAAGGAAAATGTTTCCCATAGACTTTAGCAACCTACTTAAATTTAATAATAAAGCTAATTTAGACTGACAAGCAGGGGCGTTCAGGTACCATCCCTTTTCCCATAGTCTGGGCCCATTTCGGTATAGATATCTTAGTCCAGGCTTAAACCCCAGACTTGGCAAGTGGGGTGAGAATGTTAGCGACCTGAGATGTGTCACTGTCACTTATCAATCCCTAATCAAATAACTGTTGCTTTGTGCCTCCAAATCAATCAGGTTAAGAGCCATTCCAGGGTCTTAATACAGGATGATTTAATAATTAAACCTGCTCTGTGCATCCCTTATGGTGAGTTTTATAGACCCCAAAGGACAAAAGGAAATTTCCTGTGGTTTATTGCGTGTTCTTGTCACCGCCAGGTTGGAAACATTGCGAAATCCTTGATTTTTGCCAAAACAAACGGGGCCAAACGGAAAATCCGGCCCCAACCAACCTGTGATGAGTCAGTACTGATGCATCTTTTGTAGACAAGCCAGGCTTTGTTGGACCCGAGGTTTTGATGGCCGCATGGCTGGAAATAGCCCGTTTTATGGGTGGCATCCCATCATAGTCCAGGTTATGGAGCCGGGGACTTCCCAGCACGCTTGGAGGTTCCCGCCGAGTCCTTTGTGGTTAATGGGCAAATATTTGTTTTTTGTAAGAAAATGGGTTTTTTAGTGATTGTGCATTTTTCAGTGCGTTCATTTTGGAAATAATACAGAGTTAAACAAATGATAAACTGCTTGTGCTTTATAGAACAGGAACCCTGGGACAGCACTGAGCGCTGGGGGGCTCCTGCAGCCCTTGGCACCCCAGTTTGGCCCCGGTGTCCCCGCACTGGCCCAACTGGTGTTGCCCAGGAGCACCAGCGGCTCATAAACTCCTTCCCACCAAATCTGAGGGATGCGATGAGCTGCTTGTCCCTGTCCTGGCCCATGAGGAGGGTGAGAAGAGGGAAAATCAACAGGAAAATGAGTCCTGAGCAGCTCGCGAGGGAGAAGCAAATCAATTATTAATGTGCATTTGAGGAGAAGGTTAAACGAGCTCTCGAGTCTGCTGTGAGGTGACTTTTGCTCAGTAAAGCTCACCCTTGGTGTTCACGAGAGACACCAAGGAAAACAGGGCTGGGGGGGACAAAGAGAATTATCTTCAACTTCTCCTTATTCTTGCAATTAAAACATTGCACATCACTGAGGGAAATCTGGGACTGGTCAGGGCTTTGGGTTATGTTTTCTGATCGAGCTCCTTTTTCTGATGGAGCTCAAAGCATCATTAAATACCCCTGAGCTCCCCAAACCTTCCTTAGGAACCCCTGCCCAAACCATCATTAAATACCCCTGAACCCCCCAAACCTTCCTTAGGAACCCCCGCTCAACACATCATTAAATACCCCTGAGCCCCTCAAACCTTCCTTAGGAACCCCTGCCCAAAACATCATTAAATACCCCTGAACCCCCCAAATCTTCCTTAGGAACCCCCGCTCAAACCATCATCAAATACCCCTGAGCTCCCCAAACCTTCCTCAGGACCCCCCGCTCAAACCATCATTAAATACCCCTGAGCTCCCCAAACCTTCCTCATCACCATTTTAATTGACTCGGGAGATGTAGGACGCTGTAAATGGCAGGGTTTAAATAATTAAGGCGCCGCTAATCCTCGAGAAATGTCAGAAAGTCCCTAAGAGATGCCACGTGAGATCCTCGCTCTTGTGAATGGGCTAATTAAAGGGATCCTGTTCATTGACGCTAAACGACGGTGCGAGGCTGTGGGCTGCAGGGGAAGCGAGGGCTGGGGGGCCGTTAACTCCTCTCACCAAAACGCCGGCTCATGATACAATAGCCCAAAATATCAAGGACTAACTCCTATTTTGCAGCGCTGTGAATGACGAACGGGGGCTGCGCAACTCGAGATGGACACAAAGAGGTCTCAGAAGCTGCTGGCGACCTGCAGGTAAGTGCGGGACAAGGGAAGGGGGGGACACCCGCTGTAAAGTCACCTAGAATGAGTTTATTAGTGTAGGGTGGAGATCTGTACGGTGTCGGTAGAACGTCCGGGCTTGGCGGGATGTCAATGTCCTTTATTTTGCCCCATCCATCCCCGCACCTCCCTTCTGCATCCTTCAAAAGCTGGGTTTTGAATACGACGTGCTGGAAATCCCGGTTGGAACGGGACTTGAGAAAGCAGAGCCCGCAAGTGGAAAATGTCCAAGCCTGCAGAATTATGGCTCTGAGGCATTGGCCTAAACAACAAAACAAGCAGCTGGAGGAAAAGACATTCGCTTCCAGATGGATTTGTCATGGGCAGAAGCAAAAGGCGGCGCTGACACCAACTGGGTGGCTGTTCTGCATTGGAACCTCCAGAAGCAAATCGGTGCCAGGGAGAAGCATCTTTCCCTCCAGATGTCCTGGGGGAAATGGAGGTTGTGCCAGACAATGGGGCAAACACGCTGTTTGAAGGCTGGAATGTGGTAAAATAAAGAGTATCTGGAGCAAATAAAGAGTATGCGGAGCAAATAAAGAGTATCCAGAGCAAATAAAGAGTACCCACAGCTCAGCGCACCAGGGCACCCCGGAGCATCCAGGAGCGGTGGCTTTGGGTCCTATTGCTCCGGCTCCTCAGACTCTCCCTTAGGATATCACCGAATCCTCTCATCTGATACATTTTGGGGTGCAAGAACATCCCTCATCTAAAGAAAAGCGTGAAAATGGCAGTTTTGTCCCGGTTCCCCCCGTTTTGGTGGAAGATGCTCTCACATCATGGCGCTATCGCCGGAACCTGGATCCACTCCGTCTGCTCGATCCATTGATGTTTTGATTGCAATTAATATTGCCATTAAACATTCCCAGTGCCCCCCCGTGTCCCTGTGGGAAGAAATAGTCATCAAGACACTGCAGGAGGCAAAAATATGTCCTGGAGGTGAGGGGCAAAAAGTAGAGGGGCAAAAAGCACGGGGCACAATTGTGTGCATCGGTGCCTCCTGTTTGAACAGAAAGAAATGGCAAATTTGGGCGATATCCCTTGGGTAAATCTCATGTTTGCACACACCGGGTGCAGGGACCAGCAGGGCTGATCTTCAGCCCCAAAATGGGTTTTATTCCACCCATCCCCAGCGCGATGCCCAGGGATGGGCTCGGGGAGGGTGCAGCATCCGCATCCTTTCCGCTCCTGCAAGCAGATGGACACGGGGAAAGAAGAAAGGAGACTTTTTGCTGTTGGTTTTCCTCCTGCTTCTGTCGCACAGGCTTTAAACCCCCCCGGCAGCCATTCCCAGCGGGGTTCGCTCTGTCTTCTCAATGCAAAGATGCTGGTTTAACTCTTCTCTCCCCCGAGCAAAACCGATGGCTTAAGCAACAAGAAAGGAGCAGCGACGTTTGATGGGCTGACGCGGCATTAAAACGGAGCTCCCGAGATGCCTCCGGCAACCTGAATCCTGCTCTACGAGGGGGAGAAAGCATCATTTTCTGTTATAGGGTGTATTTGCTTGCAAGAAGGGGAAACTGCTGGTACAGGAGCTCTGGTGCGGAGGGAAAATCAGGGCAGGGATGTCCTGCCCGTAGGTGGGATGCACATCCCCATTCTCTTCTATTGATATAAAGCCCGATGCCATAAATGGGGTGGTCGGTGCCTTTGCGATGCTGAGGTTGAGCAGCACCGCCGGGACACGATTGAATGTGGAAACGGTCTATTCGAGACATTAAAAAATAGGGCGATGCTGCAGGCGCTGGCTTTAATATTTCATCTAGCGGTGATAAATTATTGCGAACAAGTTGGAAGGCAGCAGGAGGATTAAACTTGAGCTGGTTCGCTGGTAAGTCCATTCATTTTTGTTTTCGAACGGTGCGCTTTAATACGTTGTCTATTAGCTTTGGGTTAATGTGAAATTGCTTAGGAAGATAACCAGGGAAAGGCGCTGTTAAAATCGACGTGGTGATTTATGTTTAACTTCTATTCTGCTCGTCCCTCCTCTTCTTGGGGGGCTCTCGCTGAACCTACGGCTGCAGGATTTATTTAAGGCCGGTTTTTAAGCAGATTGGATTGAATTGCGAGGGGAATTAGGGAACTAAAGTCATTGTTTTGCATCTAATCTCAAAACATAAAGAGAATTGGACTGGAGGGCGATGGTTCCTTGGGCTGCAGGAAGGCGAATTATTACAGGGTTTGTTTAATTAATAGTGTGTTAATTAAAATTAAGAAATGGAGAAGGCCGCTCTGAAACTTTTCTCAGACTGTCTTTACTAAATTTACCATCCTGGTGTCTTTTATTATATCACAGAACCACCAGCATTCATCACTTTTAATGCAGCTGATTTACCGTCCTAAGGGAGCCAAGTCAATCACTGCAGCGCCTTCCCCTCCATCCTGGTTTAATTCATCACCCTCCTGCCAAGGTGTGTGATTCCTCCACTCATTTAACCGCTTTTTTTCATTTAATACAAAATATTTGAGTGATTTGACCCTTCAGAGGATCCGAGTGTCTATAAACCCCATGAATTTCACTCCTCTCTGCTGTTGGATGTGATTTTCTTTGGGAAAAAGCTTCGATGACACAAATCGCGTTTTGGGTTATATAGGTTGTTATCACCCTGTTTGAATTCACCCTCGGTGGCTCAGGAGAGGGTGTAAATACCCCATTTACAACATTATTCCTCATTCGAAGTGGGGGTTTGGGATCGTGTGGCGTTTCAAGGCACGAATAATTCGAATGAACATCTCAATAGGACGTTCCTAACGGGACATCCAAGTGATGTGACCACATCATGCACGTGGAGGGGCTTAAATGATTGTGTCTATATGTTGAAGCACCCCCGTGGCCGTTGGGAATTGGCATCTCCAGCCTGTGCATGGGTCACTTGAAAATCGAGGGTTATCCATCATTTCAGGGCAAATCGCATCCAAGTTCACCTGCACGCAGCCGCCTCCTCGCAGCCGGTTGCTAAGGCAACGTTTTCCCCCCGCTGGGATCTTCCCTGCAGCTTTTTAGCTGCGGCTCCATCAGCAAAAATCTCTTACAAGCCGGGCTTAAGCTGTGAAGAGCTCAGCTCTGCTTATCTGGGACCTGTTGGAGCAGGTGCAGAGGAGGCCATGAAGATGATTTAAGAGCTGGGGCAGCTCTGCTATGCAGACATTTGGGTTTATTCAGCTTGAGAAGGCGCCGGGGAGACCTCAGAGCAACCTCTGGTATCTAAAGGGACCTACGAGAAAGCTGGGGAGGGACTTGGGACAAGTGCGTGTTGTGATGGGACAAGGGGTGATGGCTTTAAACTGAAAGAGCGGAGATTGAGGTGGGATCTAAGGAAGGAATTCCTCGCCATGAGGGTGGTGAGACACTGGAACAGCTGCCCAGAGAAGCTGTGGATGCCCCATCCCTGGAGGGTCCAAGGGCAGGTTGGACGGGGCTTGGAGCAGCCTGGTCTAGTAGAAAATGTCCTTACACATGGGCCTTGATGAGCTTTGGAGGTCCCTTCCAACCCAAACCATTCCATGGTTGATGCAAGAGCTTTGGTGCATGCGAGAAGCGAGCAGTGAAACCAAGAGCATGCAGGGGTTAACTTGGGAGCTGATCTAAACCAGCGGTACCCAGCTTAACGGTGCAGCTTCTCGCGGTTGTTGAGGCTGTTCTATCATCTCCCTGCGCTACCTCATGCGCTTCCCCTGAGGAACCGCCTGAGGAAATCGGTGGAATTGATAGAATCGGTATTTCTTCATGGAAAGGGCATTGAACAGGTTGCTCAGGGCAGTGGTGGAGTCGCCATCCCTGGAGGGGTTGGGAATACACATGGATGAGGTTCTCAGGGACATGGGGCAGTGCCAGGGATGGTAGAACACTTGGACTCCATGATCTTGAGGGTCTTTTCCAACCCAAAATGATTCAGTTTTCCCCTTGGCCTTTGCCGGCATTTCTTCAGATATATTTTGGATCAAGTATCTATGTTATAGGAATGCTTGTTGTGGTGAAAATGGACTATTCCTGCTAGCGAAAGCCCCATGATATCTGAAATAAACACCGATTTATCGTGAAAGAGTGGACTGATTGCTGAGAAGCCGTCCTGCAATGGGGTTCCCTGGTGGGCGGCCGTGCCGTAACCACTGCCACCTGGCATTTGCCCTCGAGTCGTGTAGAATGATCATAACACTTCATCCGATAGGCGTTAGTGATGCACTGTTGATAAATGGGTATTTCCTCTGCTCCGAGCACACCGTCACCAGCCCTGCCGTTGCCGCTTTGCTTTGGGGATGCTCAGTACCGCTCAGCACTCCTCTGCAAGGCTTTGCTGCATCTTTGATGGGTCTAAAATGGATAGAGCACCCTGGAAATAGCCAATAATTGTACAGAAAGCACCAAGTGTAGCTTAGGGGGTTCTGCTGATACAACACCTGAAACGCGTATCTGGGTTTTCAGGGAGCCGCAGGTCGCAAGGAAAGCGCCGGTAAGGCAGCGGCGGCATGAAACCAGTTCTGTTTCATTAAATCCCTTCTCCTCACATGTGCGAAACGTAATAATAAGCCAGACAGCCCCTGGGAGGCTGCAGACGACGCTGTGGGCTCAGCGCCGCAACAAAGAGCCCTCACCTCCCGCCTCCGGGAGCAGACGGCTGGCGATGGGGTAGCTGGCGGAGCTGGAAAGCTCGCTTTGAAACGGGCACTGTTCTTCTAGACAACGCGATCATGTACGTTCCCTCCTACGCAGCTGTAATTGAATTAGCTTTCCTACTCTTTTCGATACAAACGGTAATCCCTGCTTGCATCCCTGGCCTGTTCTCTGCGCCGTAGCGTTGCACAACGTAGCTAAAAGAACTTGGATATTAATCTCTTAATTAGTGTGTGCCCTAAAAGGTGTAAAAGATAGAAACTCCTGCTTATACAAGGTTTTGAGATTAACAATTTATTTGTGTGTGATTATAATATGTAGGTTATTACTTAGGCTGCTCTGTGGGTAAGAAGCTCAAGTTGCATCCCGCGGTGCCTGCCACCGAATTTGCAGAACTATTCTCTCTCTGGAAATTATCTACTATTTTAACGTTAGCATGATCGGTTAGAGAGCAGGGGAAAGGGAGCTGGGGGTCCTGGGGCCAGCAGGGTGAGCATGAGCCAGCACTGGGCCCTTGTGGCCAGGAAGGCCAATGGTACCTGGGGTGGGTTAGAAGGGGGTGGTCAGTAGGTCAGAGAGGTTCTCCTGCCCCTCTGCTCTGCCCTGGGGAGACCACACCTGGAATCTTCTGTCCAGATGTGCAGCGAGTTTACCTCTTCTGAGCTGCCAGGAGCGGTAGATGCGGGATTGTTAATCCCCACGGCAAAGTGGCTCTTGATGAGCCTCGCTAAGGCACTTAATTACCTGCGGGGGACTTGCAACGTGCCCCAATTATCATGTTTCCCCAAAGCTTGTGCCTGGAGAGCTCAACGCTGCTTTTTGCCACGGTTTTATTGCAGTACGTCGGGTTTATTGCTGCTCTGCCCCACGGGGCCGCCACGATCCAGTCGCTTCATCCATCATATGTGAATAATTTCGACACTAGGATTATTATTTTGGAGATTCTGGATAAATATCTTATTATGGCAAGTGGGGCGGAGCGGGTTTCGGGGACATTATTGCTGGGAATAGGACGGTAGGAATAGGCATTGGGTGTTCATTCTGAGGTTCGCAGGCTCACGGCATCCTCCACCAGTAAAACCAGTGGGGAAGGAGGACAAACCGGGCTCCCCACTGCGGGGACATCGCTCAGCCCGGCCCAAAGGGACAGGTCCCCGTTCAGCGGGGACACCCAGCACCTCATCTTCCATTTTCCGTGCGAAACGGGCAGAAAAAGAGGTGTTTTTGAAGCTGAGGTTCTCTGCTCAGCGTGGTCTGCGACTCCTTCGATCGCTCGCTCATTGAGCGAAATGGGGTTTGCTCTGTGGGCTGCCAAGAGAAGAGCAAGACAGAGAAATGGGAAATAACTAACAATGGACTAAAAATAGGCTTGGTTTAAAGCCGGTTTCAACTGACAATCGTGGAGTATTTCAAGGTTTCTGTTCCCCAGTTGCTACCCAAGCACAGAACTCAAGAATAGAAGAGGACAAGAAGTCTGTTGAGAAGTGGTTCCTAAATAGCTGGATGGATACAATGGGAGGTATTAATGCAAGCACTTGTTAGTTAAGCGCAGTCCTAATCAGTCGTGTCCTTAAAATCAATACCAGCTCCAATGTGGACTATTTGCTTCCTGCTTTGAGTTTCAAACAAGCACAAAACCCCCCAAGGAAAAGAACCTTTGCGCTGGTCCGTCGCCTTTCCCTTCTACCTCTTTTTACTGAGGCTTTTTCTGAACAACCACTCGGTTGTTTGTCCGCTCTGCCTTCCATTTATTTCAATATAAAATGTCTATACATGGTATTAAAACGACGAATATTTTTAATGATGCTGCGCTCCACGCGCTCATTCCCATGTATTCCCATGGCCCCTCGTGCTCCAGATGAGTCAAAACCCAGGAGCTCATGAAATTTGGGGTTTATTGTACAGCTTTCTTCATCGTAATAAATAAATGCACGTGCGCACAGTGATTTAGGTGCCGATGCTTGGCGATTGCAACACCAAAGTGATCCTGGTTTGTTCCTAAACACGCGGGCACACCAAATATTGAAGGTGCTGTAATTGGGAAAAATGGGGTTTGAAGTTAAATAGTAGATCTGGTTTGAAAAAGCGATGCAACTTGCAATCGCAGATTGGATTTTTGACTAGGCAGGAATGACCAAGGTAATTATCTGTTGGCCTTGACCATGCTATTTATTTCATTAAAATCAGATTTTCTGCGTCTGAATGCAATCTGGGGCAACATTCTAGATGCAAAATGTATTTTAATCCAAGAACTTAGTTGCACCAAATAACGAAATAATCAGGGCTTTTCTTTCGAGCATCATTTTCAGCAGAAGCGGATATTGGTTTCTGACCAAGCTCGTTCATTCCTCTTCTTCTTAATGATTTAGCCCCGGGCTAAGAGCAGAAAATATGAGCAAATCCTGCTGAATGATGATGGTGTAGGAACCACAGAATGGATTGAACGCCCTATTGGCATAAATCGATGGAGTTTTGTGGAGCTCAGCGGAGTTACACTGACAAGCAGCATGAGTGCAGACATAGACTAGACCAGACTAGACTATTCCAGTTAGGAGGGGCCTAAGACCTAGTCCACCTAGTGCCTTATCTAATTAACCTGCTGGCCTTATGTAACTAAGGCAAGCGTTCACTCCAGATTCTCCTTGGCCATATATCTACTTTTTATGTTCTAATCTAAATCTAAATAAGCCTTTTGCAAGCTGTTGCTTGTGAGTTTAGTCTTTTCTTGCATAGATAGCCAAGAAACATGCTTGATATTATTGCAAACAGAAAGTTTCTCGGCAAATAATCTTGGCAATTTGGGCAGTATTTTGATCAAGGATGGGGAGAGCAAGAATATGAAGTATTCCCAGTCCTAACAGAGCCATGCTGGGCTAGTTAGACCAGACTAAAAGACGTTTGTAGCAGCGTAGCGAGGTTGAATAGACATTAATTCAGCTTGCAGTAGTGAGATGAAAAACGACGCTTCGTGCAAAGCCGCAAGAACTGGTTTCAAACAGCTTCCTTAAGGCATCCGCCGCCTTTGCTAAACAGGGGGAGAACGACTTTTCTTTTCCCAAGTCGAGCAGGCCTTAGAGAGGAATAATTTGGCTAAGAAATAGCTTTGTGGGATAATTAAAGGCAAAGCAGGTGAGAGAGGGAAGCTCTGCCAGGCCGGGCAGCTGGGATCTGCTCCAGCTGTGGGCACAGGTGAGATCAGGTATTTACTTTCCTAATGCAAACACGCTGCTCACAGGGAGCTGAAATACCACATCCTGCTGCTGCTCCCAAAGCTACTACTCCCCGGTTGGTTTTTTTTCAGGAAACAGCACGTTATTAATATTGCATGATTTTCTGTAATAACTCTGCGAAGCGCTCGTTCCGTCACACGGAATCGCGCTGTCTGGGAAGAACAGGATCCGCACGCGTTTCCCGTTCTTGTGAGGTTTGATTGTCGGAGGGACAAGCAGGAAAACGAGGTTACTGAATAAGCCGCTCGCCTTGAATTCGAGAGACCCAAAGGAAACACCACGACGATGGTGGTGTTTAACATTTAGCAGCCGAGATGAGATAAAGAGAATTATGGAGAAACTGCGAGGGCTTTAGAGAAACGCTGCTGTGTGAAACCGTCCATCAGAGCAACACATTTCCAGCTATATCAGCAAGAGCTGGCAGGCAGCGGAGTTGCTAATTGCCTGTGTGGCCCAACTGAATCACCACGGATCGGCGGCCAATTTGCCGGATGCCGCGTGGGTGTGAAGCTCTGAGCCGCGAGGCTTTGGGGAAGTGTTGGCCAACAGTTTGATCTCCTCCGTCTACCAGCACCGGGCATTTCCCAGCGGGGAAAGGGGGGGAACCATTAGAAAAAGCCAGTGAGGGGCTGAGTGATGCGAAGTGGGGCTGGGAGCGCTGGGAAGTGGGGCTGGGTGCACAATTTGCAGCTGGATCGCCCTCCTTCAATCACCAACAGCTGGTTACCCGCAGCCGTCCCCGTTTTGCAGGTGTCTCTGGACACATAGAAATCAAACCAGGGAAAAGGAATGGCATGTTCTACTAGGGTATGAAGCTCAGACTCCCATTCTTTGCTCCTCCATCTGCTTTATCAGTGAGACACTCCAACATTCCCCGTCACGTCTCACCAACGGCCTCACACACATCAAAATTTCAAAGGGGAATTATAAGCCATAATTTCACAATACATTCTGCTACGACTATGACGAGGCCAAGGATTCGAGTGAAAACACTACAAGTCACTCTGAACACGTGGCTCTGCTGCCCAAGGTCTCTGCAACGGGCAAAACTTGCCAAAATAAGCACATGGGGTGACACCAGCCCTTATTTTCTACGCTGTCCTCACTCAGCTCTCTCCCCCTCCTGCCTATCGCATTCTCATTTTTAAAGCAGATATTTTAGGACCTAACGACGTGCCAGTTATCAGCAGCTTAGTGAAATACTTCTGTTTGCCCCGTGGATACCAATGCGCAGCACTAGAGAGAGAACGCGTCTCTCCCAGCCTTGCGTGGCTTCCCAAGTCAAGGTTGTAGCAGAAATGATTGTCACCGTGCTCTTGGAGTTCACGGAAGGTACTCCAGTCCTGGCGCTGTAGAAGTGCTTCACTTGGGCTGGTTTTTGGCTGGTTTTGGTTTTCCTTTTTCTCTTTTATTTCAGTATGATGGGCTGCTTGGGTTAGCAGGACTGGATTAGCGCTGGACGAGCTCTTGCAGCCGCGTCGCTCGATTCTCACAGCGCTGGGTTGGCGGAACGGCTGTTTGAGACACAACCCGATTAACCAACAGCCTTGGATTGAGCTTTGGGAAGTAGGAGATGGACTAAAGGGAAAAATCCGAGTTAACTCAAGCTGTGGAAAGAAGCCCTTTGAACTTTTTCCCCTAAGGATTCAGGGGGGTGATAGTAACAGGTTATAGCTGCTCTTTGCTCTGGACCAGGGCTGCTCCCCTGGTAAAACCCCAGTGTGCATCAAAGCCACGGCAGGGCACAAGTTGGGACTCGCAGGCTCCTGCTCCTCCTTCTCCTTCCAGGAAGGCAGAGCCGGGCCCTGCGCCAAGGCTGGGTCTGGCTCCATGGTTGGGTCTGGCTCTATGGTTGGGTCTGGCTCCATGGTTGGGTCTGGCTCCATGGTTGGGTCTGGCTTCATGGTTGGGTCTGGCTCCATGGTTGGGTCTGGCTTCATGGCTGGGTCTGGCTCCATGGTTGGGTCTGGCTTCATGGCTGGGTCTGGCTCCATGGTTGGGTCTGGCTCCATGGTTGGGTCTGGCTTCATGGCTGGGTCTGGCTCCATGGTTGGGTCTGGCTCCATGGTTGGGTTCTGCACCATATCTGGGTCTGGCTCCATGGTTGGGTTCTGCTCCATGGCTGGGTCTGGCTCCATGGTTGGGTTCGGCACCATATCTGGGTCTGGCTCCATGTTTGGGTTCGGCACCATGGCTGGGTCTGGCTCCATGGTTGGGTTCGGCACCATATCTGGGTCTGGCTCCATGGTTGGGTTCTGCTCCATGGCTGGGTCTGGCTCCATGGCTGGGTCTGGCTCCATGGTTGAGTTCTGCTCCATGGCTGGGTCCTGCGCCAAGGCTGGGTCTGGCTCCACGGCTGGGACTCTCCACTCTCAGAGCACAGACGTAGCTCAGGTCCCTGGTTTCCTCAGGGTGAAAAGCTGTAAACCCTCCACTGGAGGTGGTTTGCCTGAGGGATAATCAGGGAAAGGGGGTCTACAATGAGACCACTGTGTCCGGTTGTGGCCCCTCAGTTCCAGAAGGACAGGGAACTGCTGCAGAGAGTCCAGCGCAGCCACCAAGATGCTGAAGGGAGTGGAGCATCTCCCGGGTGAGGAAAGGCTGAGGGAGCTGGGGCTCTGGAGCTGGACAAGAGGACACTGAGGGGGGACTCATTCCTGGGGATCAATATGGAAAGGGGCAGTGTCAGGAGGATGGAGCCAGGCTCTTCTCGGTGACAACCAGTGACAGGACAAGGGGTAATGGGTGCAAACTGGAACACAGGAGGTTCCGCTTAAATTTGATAAGAAACTTGTTCCTGGTGAGGGTGTCAGAGCCTGGCCCAGGCTGCCCAGGGAGGCTGTGGAGTCTCCTTCTCTGCAGACATTCAAACCCGCCTGGACACCTTCCTGTGGAACCTCAGCTGGGTGTTCCTGCTCCATGGGGGATTGCACTGGACGAGCTTTCCAGGTCCCTTCAACCCCCGACACTCTGTGCTCGTGTGGCCCCCTCCTGGTCCCCGAGGGTTCACCCTGGCCCGCTCACAGCTGCACCGGCACCCCCCCCGGGCTCGCCCACCCCGCTCGCACAGGCTCCACGCCACCCACTCCCCCATGTCGGGCAGCGCTTTCCCCGCGGAGCGCCCGGCCCCTCCTCCCGGGCCGTCCCCGTCCCCGTCCCCGCCCCGCAGCCGCCAGCCTGGGCCCCGGGCCGAGCGCCCACATCCGTGAGCCCGGCCCGGCAGCGCCGCCTCCGCCTCAGCCCAGCGCCGGGCTCCCGCACAGGGAGCTGCTCCGCGCCCGGCCCGCACCGCCAGCACCGGCCAGGACAGAGGCTCCCAGAACAGGTCTGTGCTGCGGGGGAACCGGCGGCTCTGGGGAGCGGGGGGAAGGCGGCGGCCATGCGGCTCCGTGTGCGGAGGGAGGGGAAGATGGAGCCCGGCGGCGGGTTGGAGTCGCCCGGGGAAGGTGAGCGCGGAGCCGGGCGGCTGGAGACCGCGGGGTGTCCCCACGGCGCGCTGTCGCGACAGTGTTCTCACGACATGTACAGCGAACCCGTGGAGCCTGTATTCCTGTCGTATCCCGCGTTGGTGATTGTAGCCGACCGAAAGGGGAGGGCGGCGTGAAGCTGCCGGTGAATGGTGCATGGAAACGGGGGGTGGATGTAAAGCGAGAAGGGAATTGGTAACCAGGCGCTTTAGGGCCGGAATGGCCAAATATAGGTGCTCCGAAAATAGTTCTTCCGCGAGCAGCCGGGGTTTAGCGGCGCCGTGGCTGCCGTCGCTCCCGAATTGGGGTGGAGGGATGAGGTGGGAATATAAAATGAAGGATATAAAAAGATCGGATGAGTGCGCTTTTTCACCTAAAAATGAATTTAAAATGAAACACTGTGAACTTCGTGTTGTTACAGCAACGTATGGTTGACACTTTTCTATAGCTATTAGATGAGATTATTGGGGAGAGGCGTCTTTTACACATTTTGCAGGGATCACAGAGGCGGATTTGGTCCTTAAGTTCAAAGCCGAGCGCGACGGGTGCAGAGTTTAACTGAGCAGCTGTGGCAGGAGGAGGAAGGCAGGTACAGAGCAGCACGCTGATCGTTTGCATCTTCTGAGCTCTAGCATAAAAGTTCCTTTAAAGTAGCTCTGCGCCGTGAGCTGTAGGCATTAAATACAAGTGCCACAGGTAAAATGAATTGCATACTTGCAGGCAGGTGGGGGAAAAAAGGCCTGAGCCTTGGAGTTATGCTAATTCACAGCAGTGAGAGCGAGCGTGACTCCTCTTTCGCTTCTTTAATCAAGACTTTGACTGGAAGGAGAAACAGTTTTCCCATGCTGCAAAACGAATCTGTCGGGTTTTGGCGGCGCGCGGAGTCCTCAGGATGGGCTGTCAGGAGTCGACGCGCGGGAAGGCAGCGGTGGCAGCCTTGCTGGTAAAACATGGGAGTTTGGGCAGCTGCAGAGCGAAGCGCTGCTTGGTTTTGCCTTCTAAGCAAGAGCAATAGGGTAGAACGTGCGGAACGGGGAGCAGCGTGCCCCAAAACCGCAGAGGCTGGTCAGTGCCCAGCTACCCGTTGTTTAAACTGCTATAATAGCATCCCGGTAAATACGCTGCTCGTGCTGCTCACCTATGCGTCTGCTGAAAGGCATAATTTGTATTTGTTACAACTAGAGAGTTGTTTTTCCTTGGGAGAAGCTGTTTTCTCGCTGTTCATGCGTTGCAGGCTGGATTTTCCAAGCTGATTTTATTATTGTGTGCTCTCAGAACTTATATCTTGTGCGGGTTCCCAAGGAAGCTTTGATTTTGCTCTTTCATTGAGAAACAAAGTAATCCCGAGTAATTCAGCAAAGTGTTGCGTTTCGTGTGTTGAAGCGGTGTTGGCAGCAGCACAACGCAGCAGGTTTGGGGTTGGTTTGGGTGGCATCGGGACAATCGGTCCTTGTCCCCCGGTGAGCTTGGTGGCCTGGGTGGACGTGTCCGCGTCCGAGAGCCGAGATGAAGCTGCACTATTCCCTGTTCTGGTTCGTGCAGCGTTATGAAATGGCCAAGACAGCATGGAAATGGGGAGTTTCTGTGATCTAAGCCACAGCAGGTTTATCAAGCAGTGAATCATTCTGCAACGACCGGTGGAGAGTGGACCGTGTAATCTTGAGATTTCACAGGGAGAAAGGAGCTTTATGTTTCCTTTAGAATCTGGAAGAACTGGCTGGTTCGCACGGGTGAGAGCGGTAGAAGTCAGGGTGATCTTGCTTGTGGTGCATGAGTGATATCCCAGGGAGCTAAATGGGTGTGAGAAGAGAGAAATGACTCTTCCCTGTGCCTTTAAGGGCTTCAAACTCCTGGGATAACCAATTGGTGCTTGGGCAGTACGACGGACTTTAATTCCTAAAACCTTTCATGGAATAATCAGATTGTCTGCCGGAGAAAGAAGAAATGATTTACTGCTTCAAAAGCGGTGATTTAAATGTCTAATAGCCATTAGCTTGTTAGAGCTATTGACTTTCTATCTCGAGGAACCTTCTTTACAATGCGCAGCCCTTAAAGAGACGCGATCGATGGGATCGGAATATTTGCCAAGCCAAACACTTTTGATGGGGGTTGTACGTTTCTGTTTAAACAGAGTGGCACGGGGAGTGGAAATCTGCTTTATTGTATGGAGGGCGGTGTAGCTGCCCTTGTGGCTAATGATTATTGGGACAATTGTTTAAAGGGACACCCAACGTGTTACAACTTTCCGAGCTTGTCCCAAGCAATATGGAACCCACTTTCAGATTCCTGACAGCGAGAGGGTTGCAAAGGGCTCTTTGATGAAGTGCAATCAAGTATGTTGACCTGTGTGGTGTTCCCTGGGATCAGGTGTGAACTGAGTGTGCGAAGCCAGCGAAAAGCCTCCGTGTTTGTCCTGCAAGCCCCTGCACAGGCCTGGGGTACAGCACATATAGGCAGCATTAAATGGCAATTCCATTCATATTCCAGCACATATAGGCAGCATAAAATGGCAATTCCAAAAGACAGGTTTGATTTGGGGATCAACGAATGATGACCATAGTCAGCCCTGTCTTCTGAAAATACCATTGGAAGGAGCTTAGAAAGGATCCCAAATATTAAACCAGAGCTTTCTCAGCCAACCTTTGGCCTTAGTAACTAAACCAGCATGACTGGTGAGCAGAGCGATGCCGTTTTGCAGCATCAGGGGACGACCCCAGCTATCGGGACAGGATTTGTGACCTGTGGAGTTGACTTCCCACCACCCACCCCTTTGCTCTTCACTGTTGCTTGCTGTTCGTTGCACATATTGAGCCACGTACGAGTAGCTGGCAAACGTCCAGGTCTTTTAGATGGCGTCATCCAGTTTGGAATCTTCATCGGCATGGCAGGCTTCCGAAATTTAACTGGAGATCTGTGTGGTGGCAAAGGCTGGGCTTGGTCAAAGGAGTCCTGCAAGAGATCGATGGGGAGCTTTGCATTCAAAACGTGGCTTTGATAAGGTCAGGGAGAGATGAAGTATGGCTAACGATACCACGCTTCTGCAGCTGAAAAGCCGCTCCAGCCCACTTCATGTCTTGCAGATAACTATATTAGCTCATAAATTTTCATCGGATTTATGGCAGGCAGACAGCTCAGTCTCGTCATGAAGGGGAGGTTTCGCTTGCCTTCGAAAGAGCAGGAGAGACCTGCAGGGTTGAATCCGTGGGGAATCTGCACAGGGTGGGACGGGACCCTGCGCTTGGGACAGGACCCTGCGCTTGGGACGGGACCCTGCGCTTGGGACGGGACCCTGCGCTTGGGGCGGGACCCTGCGCTTGAGACAGGACCCTGCGCTTGGGACGGGACCCTGCGCTTGGGACGGGACCCTGCGCTTGGGACGGGACCCTGCGCTTGGGATGGGCCCCTGAGCTTGGGACAGGACCCTGCGCTTGGGACGGGACCCTGCGCTTGGGACGGGACCCTGCGCTTGGGACGGGACCCTGCGCTTGGGACGGGACCCTGAGCTTGAGACGGGACCCTGAGCTTGGGACGGGACCCTGAGCTTGGGACGGGACCCTGAGCTTGGGACGGGACCCTGAGCTCGGGGCAGCCGTCCCCACAGCCCCTTTTGTCCCTTGAACCTGGGTTGCTTCCCTCATACAACTTCAGGACTTCCTCAAAGGTGGTGATGTGATTTCTATGTATTTAATGAGATTTTTTGGTTTCGGTGAGCCGCTGAAACTTCCTCCTCCTGGCTTGAATACGCTCCTTTAAATGTCATTGATTCCTGCGCTTGTTTTCCTTTTGTAAATGTGAATGAAAGGTTAGAGTATGTGTCGTCTGGGTTACTTACAGTGGCAGGATTCTGCTTCCTCGTGCGAACTCCATCTCCGCCGTGTGTATTTTGCAGGTATTTTGTAAGCGGTGGTTATTTTCTGCTCAGCGGCACAGTTGTATTTGTGCGGTCAGTCGAGCGTGCCAGGCTGGGTTGTGTGCTAAATACAGACCCGCTGCGGCACAATCAGCCCACAACTCATTCCTATAGTGACCAAGCAGGTTTTCGAGGTGGTGAAATAAAGGGGAATGTGTGTGATCGCTTGTGTTGTGACTCACCTGGTGCTGCGTGTTTGGCCCGGAGGGTAAAAAGTGTCGTGATAACAGCTCCTGGTAGCACTGGGCGCAGTCCTTGTCTTGGCCTTTTCTTCTTCTTTGCATTGCATGTTTATTGTGGTTTATTCTGAACACATGTGCGGCGGTGCGAATGGGTTCCAACTGGTGTTGCCCATCTGTTTGGGAAGCGGTATTTGGAGCTTTGAGTGGGTTTTCTTGTGAGCAGAGGCGTCTTGTGAGTTGCAAGGGGTTTGAGGTCGTGATGGCTCCTTTGCAGGGCATGAGGAGCGTGGTACCCAACGCACCTTCTTACCTATGGAGTTACGCTCAGGTGCACTCAAGCGGGTGGAAGCTCAAAGCCCTTACACTAAAGAAAACTTTGGCTCATCATGGGCCATTTAGTTGGCAGCTCTGCTTTTTTGGCAGACAAATTATAGTGTGGTGCTGTGTTGACTGGATGGAGTTTTATCTTCTCTTTCCTCCATCCTGTCTCTTCCTTCTGCTCAGGAAAGACTTATGATAGCGCCCTCTTACATTTAATGCTCTACCTGCTCTATTTTGCATGGCAGGCGGTCCTCAATATTCTCCCTGCTCGGGAAGAGGTGTCTAATGCGACTGTGTTAATGAGCTGGATGTTAATTATCTGGGGTTCTCTGTTGGCTGCTCCGTTGTCCGGAGAAGTTGTCCCACAGCAGGAGAGTAACAGCTTGGGGGGTTTTGAGGGCACCAGGGCACTCGAGTTTAGTTCTTCACGCTATAGGTGGATTAATACTGGTCAGAATCTTAAGGATGGCAGACAAGGTTTTAAAAGACAGGATCTAATAATCTCTTGCTGACCAGCTGCTGGTGCAATATGTGCGCTGGGAGTTTAGGTGCTGCGTTTTGCTATTTAAATGAGTTTTTTGTTTGTTGGCATTAAACTAGCAAGGGAAATAAACTCTAATCCTCTGGAACTGGCTTTTCTCTCATTGCGGACCTCGCTTTTCCTTGATGTTCCCTTTATGGAATTGAATCCCTCTCAACAACTCTCAATCAAGGTGAAAATGCGTGAGCAAAGCAATTTAGATTTCAATGACTTACCTTCCTCCCAGTTTTTGTGGAAAATACTACGAACAGAAGAAGAAAAATGGACTTAAAACTGTTCTTCGCGTCCTTTTCCCTGCACTGGGTCTTTGGGAGCATTGATTATCCTGGCTGAGCATCTTAAGGTTTGATTGGTTTAATCCGAAATTAATAGTTTGTATTAACAGCATTAGGCAGAGAATCACCTCCCAAGATACTTCTGGTTTTGTCGACCGTTGTTATTGCGTTGATCAAAAATACTTTGGTTTTGATGCTCTTCAAGTTCCACTTGCTCAGTGTTGCCTTGCAGCAAATTTGGGGTGTTCTGGAAGGGCTTAAAGAGGCTGAGTTAATCTCTTGAAGTCAATGTGTTGGTGCTCTGGCCTTTCCCCATCAGATCAGGGCCTTTTTTCTGCAGATTTATTAAACCTTTATTATCAGAAGAGCCTCTCTGGGTGGCTCAATATCCAAGGTATAAACCTCGCACAATGGGACTGCTCAATCCACGGCTTTTTTACCCTGAAAGCTGTTGATACGCGGAATAATCGGGCTTGGTTTAGTTGAGTCGTTGAGTCACAGCGGGTCAGGACTCGCTAATTGAAACGCTCCCCAAGTTAGATCTGAATTCTGATGGAAATGAAGGGCTTGTGTGGCAACAGGCGGTGGGGTTGTGAATGGGATACGGCTCGGAGACCACAATAATTAGGCTCCGAATGGAGCGGATTTTCCTGTACGCCGAGGATTAACAGGGAGAAAAGAGCAGGCTTAAATCATGTTGAGAAAGAAGGGTGGAAACCAGGTGGTGGTTCATAGGATTCCAGGCTTCACACACGCAAATCAATACTTTGTGGATGTATTTCTTGCGTGCGGCCCCTTTCCTTCCCCTCTGGAGCTTCATAACAAAGTCAATACAATCGCAAGACCTTGGTGTTTAGGGTAATACAAAAGAACTAAGAACCTGCTTGGTGGAAGGGTGTTAGGCTTGGAAGATGCTCGAGCAGCTTATTTCGAGAAGCGATACATTGGATGTATTGAGTATTGCGTGTCTTCTCCTCTTTCCATAGGTTCCTCAAGATTAGCACTATGACTGATGGAGACTACGATTACCTGATCAAACTCCTGGCCCTCGGGGACTCTGGGGTTGGGAAAACAACGTTCCTGTACCGATACACCGATAACAAGTTTAATCCCAAATTCATCACGACGGTAGGGATAGACTTCCGGGAAAAACGAGTGGTGAGTTGTCCATGTCTCATCTTTCTCTATTCGTTTATTCTGTGAACGCATTTGATGCAATATTGCTTCTCTTAGTGCGGGTTTAGCCTGTGATAATGGGTTGTCTGGTCTAGTTTTTGGCTTAATTATGAACTCTGGATTAAGGGGCCCAAATATAGAATTTAAATAGATGCACAATGAGGTTCCACCAGCTCATCACCTGAGTCAAATAATTACTAATTACTGATTTTTCCACTCTTGACATTTTGGGGTATAAATTATAAGTGCAGGAGAAACTACATCTTACATGGGCTTACCAGCCTTGAAATGACTTAAAGGTCTAATGAATTATGTTGTAAGCAAGTGATCCAAAAGGTTAAATATGTTGTTCTGCTATGTAAAAGTCACATTAAAAATGACTCTGTGAGATACCTTGTTGATCGCGCTAAATATTACAGGCACACGTAATATTTAATTCACACACCTGGTGCGGTTGATCCATTGATTTTCACAGCTGATTTAACATCATTAGGAGCAGCCTCTGGAGTGGTTTTAGAGGCCAGAGTTGCCTTTTACTGAAGGGCAGAACTTATAACTCATCGCTGGTGCGAAGTGGAAGGTTTTGGGGGTTTGGTGTGACCGGTACCTCTCTCGGTAGGTCTACAACCGCCAGGGACCGAATGGATCTCCAGGAAAGGCCTTCAAGGTCCATCTCCAGCTCTGGGACACGGCCGGCCAGGAAAGGTAACCACCTTCAGCTCCGTGCAAAACACCCCCCGCTTTTTCACTTTTTGGGGTATTTTCAGGTGGAAAATAGAGTTTTTCCGATGCTGTGCTCAGAGGAGCTCGGGAAACAAGACTGGAAGAACCGAGGGTGATGTGCTCCGCGCCTCGTGCCCGCACACGCGGGTTATTAGTTAATATTGGGTTTATAATACCTTCCTAAGCTCTGGAAGATACACAGAACCTACCTAAGCGCCTCGTGCTTGTATTTCACATTTTTGGGTAAGGCAGGTTCTGATTAATTTGGATGAAGCCGTCAGGTTATTCCCCTTTAAGCAGCAAAACTGTAATGGCTTGTTAAGGGTTTTGATTGCGGGTGAGAATAAACCGTGAAATTCAGCCCAGGCGATAGGGATGGAAAGAAGGACAGAGAGAAGAGAGTTGGAAAAATTGGAAGTGTTTTATTAATGCTATTGATAAAATACAGAAAATAATAGAAAATATATGAAACCAATCTTGAAAATCTCAGCAACTACAGAGCTGGCAGCCAAAGTCCTGGACTGGACTCTGCAGCCAATGGAACTGGACTCAGTCTGTCATTAGGCCCCAGTTTGCAGGGACGACTCGCAAGGTCCTCTCCTCATGTCGGCCATAGGGAAAAGGGACGAGATCCTCGTGATCTCCCACTTTTATACGAAATATTCGCGTGAATGGGATGTTATACACAGTTGGTCAGGTTCTGATCCCCTGTTCCTCGTTGCCCCTCTTGCGAGATGTCCATCCATGCTTATCAATGACATTGCATTGCTATGTCTACCAAAACATGGATCTGGTTCTCCAGGAGAATGCAGCTCATATGAAGCTTGAGCTGACAGGCAAATTCACTACAAGAGAAACTTGGTTTTAACCAAACCAGGCCGTGGCTTTAATTTTCCTTCTCACAGCCCGACCGCCCAGCACCCTCCTTTGCAGGATTATTTTCTCTAATCGCTCGCTCCCATCCTGTGCGTGCGCAGTTGTTTGTTCTTCCCAAGGACCTTCTTGACTTTTGGCTATTGAATTTCATCCTGTTATTTTCCTAACGGGAGGAGTGCGTGTTCTGCTTCCTCAAGCTTCCCCTGCCTAGTTACATACACTGGTTTCGCTCTTAGAGAGTGAGGGGCACCCTTTTTACCTTAAACCCTCCAAGTCATGTCCCCAGCTCAAGAAAGCGCTTTTTTCTTTGAAATCTGCGTGGATTTGTGGCATAAAATATCAATATATTTCTTTTCTTTCACCCAACCCTTCTCTGCTTTGCTGTTGATTCAATCAGGCAGAATTTGAACTAATAGATTAGTCACTGGCCGTGCTTATGTTCTCACATATAAACTTCCTCGGGTCGATTACTAACACACTGATTCATAAGCGTGGATGCATCAGAGCCAGAATTAAAGTCCAGAATTAATGTTGGGTTTACTTCCTAAACTTAGTTCAGCAAAGCTGCGCTCTATATGATGTTAATAGAGCCGCGTTGTCTTTCCTCTCCCACCCTCAGGTTCCGAAGCCTCACCACCGCGTTCTTCAGAGACGCCATGGGCTTCTTACTCATGTTCGACCTCACCAGCCAGCAGAGCTTCTTAAATGTCAGGAACTGGATGAGTAAGTAGAACCTTAGCGCTGGGCTTGTGTATTTTGGGCTGCCAGGCTCCGTGTGGTTGTGAGCTGGAAAACGCTCAAAGAAAGCCGTTGTGTCTAATGTGTCTAATTTGGGGTGAAGGCTTCATCAAATTGGATGATACATGCTCCTATTTTATTTTGCACGATAGACTGTGTTGGGTGTATTCTTGATAATCCTAATAATCCGAGGATGTGGCTTGAAAGCCCCCAAAGAAATGCGTTTGGCGTGTGGTTAGTTGAGGTTATTTAGAGGTGGGGAGCAAGAATTGATTGAATCGATTAATTTGGAATTATTTTGTCAACAATCTTGGTCTCCAAGGCGCTTCCAACGTTCTCTTATCTCCTCATCTTTGCTTCCAGGTCAGCTGCAAGCCAACGCATATTGTGAGAATCCAGATATCGTCTTAATTGGCAATAAAGCTGATTTATCAGACCAAAGGGAGGTAAACGAGAGGCAAGCGAAGGACCTGGCAGACAAATACGGGTGAGTAAATAGTGACAGAAGGTAAATTGAGTCTGTAACTAAGTGTAGTTGGTGATACTTGGACAAAACACTCATAAATTCCAAGACTTGTAGGCACTGCGGTATCACGGTGATAGTGAAACCCAGCTTGTCACGTTTTCCCATCAACTTGCTTAAACAGGAAACAGGTAGAACAAAACACCCTGTTCTAGTAGTTTGGCCCAAATCCATGGGAAATAAGGCTGAAATCAAACATTCTTATTAGAAAACTCCATTTTTCGCTTGTCCTGCGAGTTCAGGCCAAAATACCAAAGGCAGCTGCACACTCAGTGCCATGAACCAGATAACTAACAGTATTTATAGCTTGATTTCTAGTTAGTTTGGACACCTGTGGATTTTGGTCAGGTTCTAAGCAGCGCTGAGTTTATTTAGTTATAGATAATAAAGCTGTTAATGGCCTTTTTCTTATTCTAGTGAGGCTTCTATGTTTATTTGCACTAATAACCGCAAAAAATGGCTCTGTGATATAGTCAGTAAATCATTTTTTGGGCAAAAAGAGGGTGTATTTTTGTCCTTAGTTGCCCTTATTGGGCAGCGAGGGATGTTCAGAGAGAGTTGGGCCTGCGAAACTATGGGGAGAAATAAGCAAATCAGGCTTAAAAACACTGAAAGATTATTAAAGAGTTGTCTGCGGCCAAGCAAGGAGCAATTAGTTTGTGCCGAATTTCATTGCTGAAACTATTTGTAACCTTCTCTTTTGAAAAAGGTGACAATATTATGGATTTAAGGGCGTTTGTGGTGATGCGACCGTGATATCGAGCTCAGAATGCCAGGATAGGTTTGAGCTTGGGTTCTGCCAGATAGAGACCAAAACTCAGCCCCGTTCGCTCTATGGCCACCAAACCCACCGCACCGCGAGTAGAACAAAGACTCTTGGTTGGCCTAAAAGTCCCTCCGGTAAAGCTTTTCCTGTCTCCGTAGCATCCCGTACTTCGAGACGAGCGCCGCCACCGGGCAGCACGTGGAGAAGGCCGTGGCCACGCTGCTGGACTTGATCATGAAGCGCATGGAGCAGTGCGTGGACAAACCGCCCGGCGCCGACGCCGCCAACGGCGCCGGCTCCGCCAAGCTGGATCCGGCCAAAGCGGAGGAGAAGAGATGCGCCTGCTGAGTGTCGCCTTGGAACTGCGAACGCTGCGTCCCGCGGCCGATCCACCACCGAATCCCGCGCGCGGAAGCCGAATTGCGTTGTTTTATTGGGATGGCGCGGTTTCCTCCCGAGAACCGAGGGAAATCGCGTCGCCGCCGGGCTCTTGCGCTCAATGATCCTTCCCGATCCGGTGCCATCGTGGCAAACCCTCCCACCTCCTCCTCCCCGCTCCCCTCATCTTTGGTTTTCAGGTGATCAGGATATTGAATAGAGGAAAGTAGCTTTATTTTTTTAAAAGAAGAGGGAATCTTGTCTGCATACGCAGGGTGTTGATATTAAAATAGAGGTGGGTTTTCTAGGCCTGTGCCATTTTTCCACAGAATCCTGTTTCTTTCTAATTCTTAAAGTGCATCAGGGAGTGTGTGTTTTCCAAGGCGATTTTCTGTGGCCTATTAGGATGTCAGAGTAAGCGATGCTGCGAATCCGGCCTGAATCGCTGTGAACGGTAGGCGTGCTTTGGCTTTTTGGGGTGAATTAGGGTGTTTCAATTTAAAAGAACTTATCAGGGAATTGTGCAGCATGGCTTGTGTTGCCAAAAATCCAAGCAGGGATTGGAACGTTACAGGGAAAAAGGACGGAGAGGGATTGTGGTGCTGCAGGGGCAGCTGATAAAGAAGAGACTATGAGAACAGAGAGAAACTGTATTTGATGAAACTGTTTTGTGCTGTTAGGTAAAACTGTTCCCCCCTCTTCAACATGAGGAAGTGATGCTTGGTTTTCTCTTTGCGTATCGCAGGTGGGATGTAGGGAAGAATTCGTGGCTCTTGGAGCTGCGGAAACTCCGCTGTGCCAAAGGGGCAATGGCAAAGATGTATACAGGAAAGAGATAAAAGAGATAAAAAATAGTATATTTATAAGTATAGATCGTTTTCTAAACCAAGTTACAGTATATTTATGAGTCTACCCTGTCCTTTTTTTTGTAGAATAACCGTTGTGGTTGTATACAGGTGGTAGTTAAAGGTCTAGTTGTGCTTATTGTGCTTTAAGCTGCTTTAAAATCACTCAGGGGGGAGCAGATCGCTCGACACATCGAGTTAAATTGGTTGGGTTGGCGAGACCGCAGACTTCGCTGTATTTCAGTGTTTTCAGCCTCCAACCTTTGGGAGCTCGTAAACGTCTCCGTGCCTCCCACAAGCGGGCAGAAGGTGGAAGTAGAGCGGTAGGAAGTGAGTTGGTGTTTGGATACGTGCACTGGAACCCAGGTTGCGTTGCTTTGTAATATGTAGCGTAGAATGTAAAAAGTAAAGCAAGGAACTCCCTCTCTTGCTTTCAAAGACATCTTTCAGTTTGTGGCATCGTTTTGCTGTCCGGTGACCAGGAAAGAGAGAAGCTCCGGTGCTTGTATTTCTCTCTCCATCTGCTGCAATTAGCGCTCTTAAATACTAATAACTTAAATATACAGTGGTGATAGCTGGCGCGGTCTGGTCTGGAGGAAGGTTCCTCCACCTCGCCACTGAGTTTGCTTCAAGAACGACAGAAATGACTGTAGTAAGAAAATCTATTGCTTATTTTGTATTTATATACTTGCTAACGCAAGCAATGGATCCTTATTCTGTGCTTTTTAATAGGAAGAAATCTCTGAATGTATATGAATTATCCCAAAGGATTTTTGCACCAAAGCTTTGTTTGGAGGAAAGGAAGAGGAGTTTCGATGGATTTCTTTCCCTGGTAGGTGGCTTAGTTATTAAATGAAGAGGAACATGAGCAGTGATTCTCAGTGGCTGCTACCAGCTCTCTTGTTTATCAGGTCATCTCATTTTTCGCAAGGAGAGTTAATAATCTCTTACTAAAAATTGCTTCCCGTCCCACTAGAACTCGAATCCAGATTCTGCTGTTGCAAAACTGGATGCTACATCTTTGAACGTTTGCGTTTGAGGACAAATGCGGCGCGTTTGCAGGCCCGCCGGGTATCCCGCATCACGGGGATGCTTTATCCAGGGTGATGCTAAAAATTCAATGTCAGTGCAGGTATTTTAACCCTGGGGGGGTTTGTCTTCAATTTCAGTCCAACCACTGGTTTCTCAAGGTCTCTTTGGAGGAGTCCCTTTGGTTTTCAGGATCGCTGCGGTAAATTGCGCGGTCATTTCGGAACCGAGCGGTGCTGTGCACAAAGGGGATGGTCGTACCCATCCTTCAGAGCGGGGTCTTTATGCTGAGAATAATTCGGGTTTCCTCTTTCTTTCTGCATAGTTGTGCCCTCCTCATCTCATATTTAACAGGATGGTTCGAGTTACCCGACTTGTTGAATCCGGTCCCTTAATCTCGGCGTGAAGCCGCGTACCGACGTCCCACCTCTCGTCCTTAGCGCTCGTCCCTTCTTCCCGCTCTCCAGGTATTTTTGGCCTCCCGCTTTTAAGCGCGAACGTAAGAACGCGGCCTCAAAACCTCGGTGGCACCGCGGTGATCCCGGTGCCTCCTGTTCTCCACGTCTTGCTAAGTATCTGCTTTGCCAAAGCCTGGTGGTGCTGCTCCTTTTGTATTGAGTTCAGCCCTGGGTTCATAGTCGGAGGAGCGAGGACGCTTTGAGCTGCCATTGCGTGTGAACTGAGGAGCTGTTACCAGGGCCAAACAAGAGCTAAAATGGTGTAAAAAGACTCCACAAAGTACCTACTCCGTCAACACAGAGATGTGAATGAGCTTTTTGGTGTTTTATCAGCTGCACATGGCCAGGAGAGTATTAATGACCGTTCTTCAATGCTTTTAGAGGCGTAAGCAGATGCTCTCTAGGAGTTAACGTGTAGCAATGTGTGTTAGAAAGGTCTGAGACACAGTGTGGCACATGGTGGATTTTATGCCTGACAATCATTTAAGCTTTAATTTTATGAACTGTTTTTATCTGTGATCAGTTTGCTGTGCCCGGGCAACCACGGCCGCAGCAAATCCTCCTTTCTCAGCCTAAATATGTGAAGCGTTGTCATACACATATTTACGTGTTAAAGGATCGGATCATATAAGAGACGTCATTAAAAGTCGCCTAAGAGTTTCAGACCATGCTCTGATCTCACAAAGAGAAGGAGAAAAAGCTGTAAAGAAGGAATAGTTTTCTACCTGAGTGCTGGGAGACACCTTTTGAGGCACCTTTAGATTATCCCTCCCCAAAAAATCCCCCGGCACCCATATAGGATAAGTTTGGGGTTGTTTTTTCCAGAGGATGCTGTTGACTCTTTGATGCTGGGCAGATCTGTTTCTAATTTATTCTTAATTATTATTTCTAGCTGAAGGCGCCAGAGGCAATGATTCTTTGCTATGTGCTTTTGGTCCGTACGGTTAAAACATAACGTTAGCAAATAGACCCTAAAATTGTCCATCCGCATTGTGCAATAGGGCTTGGTGGACAAACTGTAGAGTAGAAGCCGCCTGTTGTATTTTACTCAACTTACTTCTGGGGTTTTTTGGTTTTCCTAAGGTCTCTTTCGCACTAAGATCCTGTAGCAATCACCATATCGGTGTTTCCTTCTGTTACGCCGCCCGTGAGCTTGTTTTATGTTCGTCTTAACGGATCTGTGCTCTGAGCGTGATTGAAGCTGTATCTTCAACACAAATAGGCTCTTATTTTAAATTAGAGCTGCCCCTTGATGCTTGTTCCTGTCCCTCTGTTGTACCCAAGTACCTGTGGCTTCTAAACCTCCTGTCACCAGCTCCACCGGTGGCTGGGGTCGCGTCATCCAGCTGAGGAATGTAACCTGTGCCTCCGTTTCTGCACTGGTATTTTCACAATAAAAGGATATTTTTCAGTGCGGTCTCTGGGCTGCTTTGGGGAGGAAACAGAGGCTTTGCCATGAGTTTTCAGCACTGGAAATGATAGGAAAACACGCCTGGCACCCCGACTTCACCCGGCGGGGCAGTGGTTCCATTGACGGAGCTCACCCTCCGGAACGGGGCCCAGGTGAGTGTGACCGCACAACCGCCTCACCCCGGCCAAGGGTCTGTTTGCACCCTCGCCAGGTTAATCCCGTGTGTGAGTAATATAGCTAAAGTCAGAGAAGAAAAGGAACAGACTGACACTTAGCGCCTTTACGCCTTATTTTAGTAGCGCTGCTTTGTTTGGTTCCCAAGATGTGCCACAACACCCAAAAGGACAGAACCTCCGCCTCAGTGCCTCCATCATCCTACAACCGCGGGTGGAGAAGTGCGACTGTAACAACGTGCCAGGCAGCCAAGGTTTATTTTCTAGTCTTACCTAAAGGTGAGTGGGGTTAAACCGAGTCTCTGTTTGTCTGTGCAGGGGGAGCCGCGTTGTGCTGCACCAGGGATGCGACACCCCCAGGTGTGGCCATCTCAGCATCTCTTGCCTTATTTCCAGGTTTATTCTTGCAAGCAAGAGGTTGTAACGCAGGAAAAGTCCTTGCAAAGGTCGGGTTCGAAGATCCAGGCGTTCCCTTCAGCTCTCCTGCTGCCGGAGCCGGGCGAGCATCCCATAAGGGGACGCTCCGAACGCTCCCGAATGGCGCGGGGCACTGCAAAGCACAGAAGGTGGAGATCACTTA